>NC_042623.1:60960664-61243568 GCF_901001135.1 Rhinatrema bivittatum
CAAAGTAACTTTGAAAATAACATTTAACATGTGAATTGGAGAAGATAGAAAGAGAGATAAGGTGGCATTGAGGATTAACTATATACAGTTACTTTACAAGGGGAACCACAGGGGTGGTTGACGGAGGACTGGAGAAGATTCATTTCTAAGCAGGGGTGGGGGCCTGGGCAAGGGGGGCTAAGTTTCTGGAGGGAAGGCTTTTAGGAAGAGCAAGGTTTTGAGGTGTTTTTTGAAGATTTGAGTAGAAGGTTCATTTCTGAGGAGGGGCGGGAGGGAGTTCCATAGCGTGGGGCCGGCTACTGATATGGCTCATTTTTGGGTAGAGGTGAGATGCGCTGTTTTGGAGTTGGGAACGGTGAGGAGCCCAGAGTCCATAAATCTGAGGTTTCTGTGTGGGGTGTATGGGAGTATGGCAGAGTTTAACCAGTCCATCTTATTGTTGATCATTTTTTTATGGATGAGGGTTAGGGTTTTATATTGGATTCTTTGACTGATGGGTAGCCAATGTAGTTCTTTGAGGGTGGGGGTGATGTGGTCACATTTTTTTATGTTTGTGATAGATCTAGCGGCGGCGTTTTGTAGTACCTGTAGTGGTCTGATGGTGGCTTCGGGGAGGCCAAGGAGTAGAGTATTGCAGTAGTCGAGTTTGGAAAAGAGTATTGTTTGGAGGACGGTTCGGTGGTCTTGGGCATGAAGAAGGGGTTTGAGTTTTTTCAGGGTTTGCAGTTTAAAGAATCCGTCCTTGATCATTGCGGAGATGTGATGTTTAAAGTTTAGTTCATTACCAATAGTTACTCCTAGGTTTTTTGCAGCATGAGTAAGTTGTGACCCCTTGGGGTTAGGTGTGTAGTTGTTGGGGAGGGGTGAGGAGTGGTTGTTGGATATGTGTAGGATTTCGGTCTTGTTTAGGTTGAGGCAGAGTGACAGTTGTGACAGAAGAAGAGTTATTTTTATGAGGAGATGATTCCAGTTTTTTAGAGTATTTTCGATTGTTTTGTCTATGGGGAGCAGGATTTGTATGTTGTACGCGTATACATAGTATGTTAGTTTGAGTCCGAGAGGAACTGGCAAAGCGGGAGGAGGTAAATGTTAAATAGGGTGGAGGAGAGGGAAGATCCCTGTGGGATGCCATGTGGAAGGGGTATCTGGGAGGATTCTGAAGTATTTATCTTTATATTGAATATTCTGTTTGTGAGATATGACTCAAACCATTTGATTGTAGTGTCTCGTAGGCCAATTTCTTGGAGTCTGGTTAGTAGGGTTTTGTGATTGATGGTGTTGAAGGCAGCAGATATGTCGAGGAGAATCAAGAGGTAGGAGTGGCCTTGGTCGAGACCTCTAAGGATGGTGTTGGTGAGGGTGAGAAGAAGGGTTTCGGTGCTGAATAGTTTCCTAAAACCATGTTCCCTGTACGTACCAGGATCAGTCCAGGACACCTGGGTTGTGACTCCGCACCAGTAGATGGAGACAGACTAAAACTTGTGGGCGGAGCCATATATGCCCCTGTGCCAGTCACAGCCCCTCAGTCTTACTCTGTCTCCAGTAGATGGTGCAGGTGCGGTCACAGCTCCTTCCTGCCCTGGTTCTGGTATTCCTTCAGGGTTGGTTATATTTTTCTTGATTTTAGGCCAGTTTAGGATAAGGCGTTTTTATTTGGGTTCTTTTACTAAATTGTCCCTGACGTCCCGTCCGCCCTGCCTCCCAGGGGGGTTGAGAGGTCCTGAGGGGACTACCCTCCCCCGGTTGAGGCCGCTGCTAGGGTCGAGGACCCGGCTATTCCAAGTAGCAGCGTCAGGGGTGACACCGGGGAGCCCGGTTTCTCACCCCTGCTGGATTAGGGCTCCAGGACCTTGGTCAGCGACAGGCTTTTTTGTGTAAAAAAAAAAAAAAAAAGTGTTTTTTTATTGTGAGCCGGCTCTCTTGCTTCTTTGCGTCGCCGCTCTCGGGGGGGGGGGGCGCCGCTGACAGGGGGGAGGCCGTTCGCACTAATTTTATTTTGCTTACCTGCCGTTGCTCCCCGTCTTCGCGCCGTTTTCGCCGGCATGCCTCGCGGTTCGATTTGCTGGGCCTGCGGCTCGGCGCGCGCGCGTCTCTCACGCGACGGCCTTTGCGCGGCCTGCATCCCGGGCAATGAGGGGTCGTCCGGGGCGACTCGGGGGGCTCGGTCGCGACCCGCGCGAGCGCCGCTGAGCGGGGGGGGGGGGGGGCGCGATAGAGAAGCCCCAGGAGCTTTTCCCGCTCAGGGCGGGTGCGGCGGCCATTTTGGCCACGGGCCGCGAAATGGCGCGGGAAACGGCAGGGCCTGCAGCCCTGCCCCCCGCGTTTTCTCCTCAGCGAATTGCGACGGAGAGGGGTCCTTCGGGGGACCCGGGGAATCCCGCTGAAGTTTCTTCCGATTCCGGTTCGTTTTCAGAGGACTTTGCGCTCTTGCTGCGCAAAGTCCTGAAATATAAGAAGAGCAAGCGCGGCCGGAGGGAATCCCGCAAGGCTCCACGGCTGAAGAAGTCCAAGAGGCCATCGGGGGTTGCGGAGGTGCCCCCGAGCGCTTCGAAGGCAAAACGGCCTCCGCGTGGCGTCCCACAGGAGGCAGACTCAGATTCCTCCACTGGTTCGGACACTGATTCCACTGAAGAGCCCCAAAAGGGGGCCGACGAGGTGGCAGCGGACGGATCGGCTCCGTCCGGCGCAGGAAAAGGATCACAGGCAGTGGAGGGAGACGATCCCAAGGTGGTCCGGCTCTTTCGCAGGGAGGAACTGCCGCCCCTAATTCCAGCCATTCTCCAAGAGCGGGGAATAGAGGCCCCTCCGGTAGTGGTTCGGCAGGAGGCGAACATGGATCCGGTCCTGATAGGCCTCACGGGCCCCGCAGTTGCTTTTCCGTTTCATTTTTCTTCACGGACATCCTGTTTCGCGAATGGGACACTCCAGAATTGGGTCTGAAGGTCAGCAAAGCCATGGACAAGCTTCACCCGCTCCCGGAGGATGCGCTGGACCTTCTCAAACTGCCCAAGGTGGATTCAGCGGTTTCTGCGGTAACTAAGAGATCCACCATCCCAGTCACGGGAGCGACAGCCCTCAGGGATCTTCAGGACAGGAAGCTGGAAGTTCAGCTTAAGAATATTTTCGAGGTCTCCGCGCTCGGAGTACGAGCCGCCATCTGCACGACTTTCGCGATGCGAGCTAGCTTGCGCTGGGCTCAGGTTCTTCAAGCCAATGCGGATCTTTCTGCAGGCGAGGCAGCACAGGCGGATAAGTTGGAAGCGGCGATAGCTTATGGCGCAGATGCGCTCCACGATCTGCAGCGCACCTCGGCGAGATCTATGGTGGCTGCTGTTTCGGCGCGTCGCCTCTGGTGGCTACGCAACTGGGCGGCGGACGGCTTTTCCAAGGCTCACCTTGGGGCGCTACCATTCGAAGGTAAGTTGCTGTTTGGCAAGGAATTAGACGATTTAATGATGTCCCTGGGGGAAAACAGGGTTTTCAGGCTGCCCGAGGCTAGATCCAGGTCTTCTTCCTCCCGTACCCCGCAGTGGCAACAGCATTCCTTTCGGGGGAAGCACTTCGGACGGCAAGGCGGACCCCTGGCAATCACAGGGGCCAAGTCTTCACAATGAAAGGTGGTCGGCCCATCTCCCGCCGCAGCCCCAGCACTCCGTTCCCAACGTCGGGGCGCGGTTGATGTCTTTTTTCGAGAGATGGGCCGGTGTAACGTCGGACCTGTGGGTCCTCAACGTGATAAGACACGACTACGCGTTAGATTTTGCTCGCACTCCAGGGGACAAGTTCCTCGTCTCGCCCTGCAAGGCCCCCGAGAAGAAGGTGGCGGTGCTAGACACCATCCGACGCTTGGAAGGCTTAGGGGCTATTTCCCCCGTCCCGGTCAGCCAACACGGCAAGGGCCGTTATTCCATCTACTTCATCGTCCCAAAGAAAGACGGCACGTCCAGACCAATTCTGGATCTCAAAGGGGTAAACCGATGCCTTCGCGTTCCTCACTTCAAACTGGAGACGATTCGCTCCGTCATAGCCGCGGTTCTGCCCGGCGAGTTCCTGGCCTCCCTGGATCTCACGGAGGCGTATCTTCACATAGGCATTCAGCCATCGTTCCAAAGCTTCCTCAGGTTCTGCATTCTGGGATGGCATTACCAGTTTCGTGCGCTCCCGTTTGGGCTCGCGACGGCCCCCCGTACATTCACAAAGGTGATGGTGGTGGTGGCAGCGCAGTTGCGCCGGGAAGGTCTCCTGGTCCATCCTTATCTGGACGATTGGTTGATTCGGGCGAAGTCCGAGGATCAGTGTCGGATGGCGGTGGCCAGGGTCCTCCATCTTCTGCATTCCCTAGGATGGGTGGTCAACTTCAAAAAGAGTCATCTGGCCCCCACGCAGACCTTGGAATATCTGGGAGCGGTGTTCGACACGAAACAGGGCAAGGTGTTCCTGTCGCACAACCGGGTATGCAAACTGCAATCTCAAGTGAGGCGCTTATTGTCTCTCCGCCAACCGCGGGTCTGCGACTACCTTACGGTCCTAGGGTCTATGGCTTCAATGCTAGCACTGGTGCCCTGGGCGTTCGCTCATCTGCGACCATTACAGTCGTCCTTAATGTCCCGCTGGAAGCCGGTCTCGGAGGAGAGGTCCAGCCTGCTCTGGTGGCGGGATCCCAGTCATCTGTCTTCTGGAATCTCCCTTCTAGTGCCCGATTGGATAGTGGTTACCACGGATGCAAGCCTCTCCGGTTGGGGAGCGGTCTGCCTAGGGAGCTCGGTCCAAGGCCTATGGTCAGTGTCACAAGCCCAGTGGTCTATCAATCGCCCGGAGACCAGAGCGGTCCGTCTGGCCCTGCAAGCTTTTCTGCCGTTGCTGCGGGGAAGGGCAGTCCGAGTGTTGTCGGACAATGCGACCACCGTGGCATACTTCAACCGCCAGGGCGGGACAAGGAGCCCCCAGGTAGCGGAGGAGGCTCAGCGCTTGATGGCCTGGTCGGAGCTGCATCTCAGCAACATAGCAACGTCTCACATTGCGGGAGTCGACAACGTGCAGGCAGATTTTCTCAGCCGTCAGCGCCTAGATCCCGGAGAGTGGGAGCTGGGGGACGCAGCGTTCCTTCTCATTTGCGAAACGTGGGGTGTGCCCCACATGGATCTGATGGCCACGTGGCACAACGCGAAGGCCCTGCGATTTTACAGTCGACGTCGAGAACGGGGGGCAGAAGGCGTCGACGCGTTGGTGCTTCCCTGGCCGACGGATGTGCTGCTTTACGTGTTTCCCCCGTGGCCGATGATCGGCAAGATTCTACGGTGCATAGAGTTGCACCCGGCCACTGTGATCTTGGTGGCACCGGAGTGGCCGCGCCGGCCGTGGTTCGCGGACCTCGTCCAGCTGGCGGTAGCGGCTCCCCTTCGGCTCCAAGGAATGGCGGGCCTACTCCGTCAGGGCCCTGTCTGTTTGGAGGATGCGGATCACTTCTGTCTCGCGGCATGGCTTTGAGAGGACGCGGCTGAAGAGAAAAGGTTTCTCAGATGCGGTGGTGGCTACGTTGCTGCGTTCCCGGAAACAGTCGATGTCTCTGGCTTATGTCCGAGTCTGGGTGGTCTTTGAGGAATGGTGCGTGCAGCGTGGGGTGGACCCCATTTCGGCGTCAGTCTCCGACATTCTGGCGTTCCTCCAGGCAGGTCTGGCCAAAGGTCTGGCGTGCAGTTCTCTACGTGTCCAAGTAGCGGCGCTTGGTTGTTTACGAGGTAAGGTCCGTGGTACGTCCCTGGCGCTTCATCCGGATATTTCTCGTTCCCTTCGGGGTGCTAAGCACCTTCGCCCTCCATTGCGTCTCCCTTGTCCGGCTTGGAACCTCAATTGGATTCTCTCCGCTCTCTGCACGGCGCCGTTTGAGCCCTTGAAACGCGCAACTCTTAAGGATCTCACTTTAAAAACGGCGTTCTTGGTAGCGATTGCCTCGGCACGGCGTGTTTCCGAGTTACAGGCCCTGTCCTGTAGGGAACCTTTCTTGCGTTGTTCGGATTCCGGAGTTTCTTTGTGGACGGTTCCCTCCTTTCTTCCGAAAGTTGTGTCGTTTTTTCACGTGAATCAATCGGTGGAGTTGCCCGCTTTCGCGGGAAGGGAGTCCTCCGATCCAGAAGAAAGGGTTTTACGGAAGCTTGACGTGCGGAGATCCCTCCTTCGATATCTGGAGGTCACTAATCCGTTTCGGGTCACAGATCATCTGTTTGTCCTGTTCTCTGGTCCAAAGAAAGGGGCCGCAGCGTCACGCACAATGATCGCCCGTTGGCTCAAGGAGGCCATTGGTACGGGGGAAAACCACTTCCTGCGGGCCTTAGGGCTCACTCGACTCGTCCTCAAGCGGCGTCTTGGGCGGCAGCTTCGCAGGTGTCGCCTCAAGAGATTTGCAGGGCGGCTACCTGGAAGTCATTACATACCTTTATCAGGCATTACCGGTTGGATGTCCGGGCTACCGATTCCGGAGGGTTTGGAGAGAGGGTACTCCGAGCGGGACTCTCTGCTTCCCACCCTCGTTAGGTTTGCTCTGGTACATCCCAGGTGTCCTGGACTGATCCTGGTACGTACAGGGAAAGGAAAATTAGTTTCTTACCTGATAATTTTCGTTCCTGTAGTACCAAGGATCAGTCCAGGATCCCGCCCGCAGTGCTGCGCTGAAGTAATGGAGAGTCCGCTCTTGTTCTGAATTATTCTGTTCCGCTTGTTTAGCTCTCTCGGTTGGAGAGTCCGTTTCCAGGAGGGGTGTTTCTTTCCCCGTTCTATTAGCGGTTTATAGATAGTTTAGTTCTCTGGTTGTGTTCTACTTTGACATTACGTATGACTGAGGGGCTGTGACTGGCACAGGGGCATATATGGCTCCGCCCACAAGTTTTAGTCTGTCTCCATCTACTGGTGCGGAGTCACAACCCAGGTGTCCTGGACTGATCCTTGGTACTACAGGAACGAAAATTATCAGGTAAGAAACTAATTTTCCTTTATGCTGGTAGGATGTTCTGGTTTTCGAGGTGATCCTTGAATTGATTGTTGACTGTTTTTTCTAGGATCTTGGCTATGAATGGGAGGTTGGAGACTGGCTTGTAGTTTGCTGGTTCAGATTTGTCGAATTGCAGTTTTTTGAGGATGGGTTTGACTACTGCATTTTTGAGCTTGTCGGGGAAGATGCCTTGCTCGAGGGATAAGTTGATTATATCGGGTATTGGTCTGGAGATGAGCTTGGTGACGAGTTTTAAGGTTTTGATGGGTATGGGGTCCAGTGGATGTGTGGCGGGTTTAGTCTTTTGATTGAGGGATTCAATTTCAGTGGTTGCGACGGGTTCAAAATGTGACCACGTGGTGTTGTGAGAGGGTGGTTCTGGTAGGTCACTGTTGACTTGTCGATGATGTTGGAGACCTTGTCTTTGAAGAAGCGCACTAGGGTTTTGCTGGAGATGGTGGGGACGTCTTGGGTTGTAGCATTCTGGTTTGGGTTGGTTAGGTCTGCAACGTAGGAGAAAAGTGTCCTAGGGTTGAATTGGTATTCGTGGATGTTTTTTGTATAGAAATTCTGTTTTGCTCTGTTGAGGTTGGATGTGTAGATGTGAAGAATTTTTCTGTATTTGTCTTTTAGTTCGGGCGTTAGGGTTCTTCTCCATTGTTTTTCTGTTTGTCTTATTATTGATATAATAAGTAAACAATTTATTTGTAGTAAAACCTATTCTGTACAAATATTGCAGTGGAATCTGGTTCTAATTGGTTTGAACAGGATCTATTCTGATTACTGTATCTGAAAGAAGCTGGTATAGGAAGGATAAAACTGTTGTAATCATTTGTCAATGGCCCATAATAGCATGCATTATCAGCAGTAAGGAATGGAGTCCTGTGATAACAGTAAATGCATCACATGCACTGCCAGCCATTGTCTTTTCGCATAGTTAGGAAGCTGAGTTTACCCATTGCTAGTGAGCCATAACTAGTGTTATGTTTATGTGAAACCAATGATAGAAAGACAGCCTTACCTGAGCCCAAGCCAAGGTTGGATGCCGGCGAGGAGGGTAAGGATATCAATCCAACCCAGGTCATAGGTAGGCAGCAAGCAAGAGAAGTCCAAAGTCCAGTCCGGGTCAAAGGCAGGCAGCAGGCAAGAGGAATCCATGGCAATCCGGGACCTAGTCAATGGCAAATCCAGCAGAGAGACAGCACCAGCACAAGCAAGCCTATAGCCAAGGCAAAGTTTGTATCTGGAGGCTGGGTTTAAATAGCCTTTTTCCTGCGTTAGCACGGGGACAGTCGGGAGGCATGCCGAGGGGACGGAGCCAAGGTGCCGCGTGGGTTGGCCAGTGTCGTGCGACAGTGACGTCGCTCCTGCTTCGTGCTCCTCCGGTGTTTTGCAGGGTAAGCCCAATTCGCAGTGGTAACAACTAAATGCCAAGTTGCCAATATTCAGAAGATCTAGGCACCCAGCTTAAGGGACTAGGTGTCTAGATCTGGTA
The DNA here is from genome assembly GCF_901001135.1 of Rhinatrema bivittatum. Taxonomy (NCBI): domain Eukaryota; kingdom Metazoa; phylum Chordata; class Amphibia; order Gymnophiona; family Rhinatrematidae; genus Rhinatrema; species Rhinatrema bivittatum. The sequence goes on from NC_042623.1 coordinate 60,969,145, forward strand.
AATTGAAAAGTTTTCTTATCTGAGCTCCTAAATTTAAGCTCCTAAAAATTGTGCAGGGCCAGGGGATGGGTTAGGTTGGGGTAATGAAGTTAGGCACTCAGTGCTTATTGCTAGGGGCCTAAAAAGTTAGTAGAATGAACAGCGGAGCTCAGTTTTAGTGTCTAAGGTTAGACACCTGTTCACTGATCTTAGGTGCCTACATTTAGGCTCTCAGGTTTTTGTTTTGGTTTTTTTTTAGATTTCGGCCTCATAGGGAATAGGTTGCATCTGGCTTTTCTCAATGATGTCATGCTTGTTGTCATGGGGAAAGCAAACTGCATAACTAGTCTTCACAAGGATAGGAGGCAGCATTCATCATTAGCCAGAGACATCTCAGCCTGCTCCCAGGATCATTGCGATTCCTTTTGGCAAACACTCAGTTACAGATTATGACTTTACTTCCTCACAAAAATAATTTCCAAATTACTGACTGCTTTTAGGTTAGGCCTTCCTGAGCATAAACAGAAATGTACCATCACATTAAATGCTCAAGAGTCACACTGGGGCCTGTTTTCAAATTATTTTTCCATAGGCATAGATTTGGGAAAAATACTTTGATGGTCAGGCCTGGTTTGTTGTTTTGTTTAAAGGAGACATTAGGAGCCGTTAAATCTCAATCCTAAATCTACTGAAAACTGGAAACGAGTAACTGAATGCCCTATCCTGAGAAACATGCGAGTGCACCTTCTCCATAGCAGGGCCATCACAGATGCAAATATGTTCAAGCAAGCATGGAAAATGTTCTTATTTAAGCAAGCTTTTGAGCTTACAGATTAATACTTATTGCATACAGGGATCCAATGTAAGAACATATAGAACAAAAGATATGTCATACTGGGTCAGATCAAGGGTCCATCAAGACCAGCATCCTGTTTCTTACAGTGGCCAATCCAAGTCACAAGTACTTGGCAAGTACCCAAACATTAAATAAATCTCAAGCTACTGTTGCTTATTAATTAATAGTAGTTTATGGATTTTTTTCTCTAGGAACTTATCCAAACCTTTTTTAAACCCAGTTACACTAATTGCCATAACCATATCCTCTGGCAATGAATTCCAGAGCTTAACTATGTGCTGAGTGAAATAATTTTCTTCAATTTGTTTTAGATGAGCTACTAGCTAACTTCATGGCGTGCTCCCTAGTCCTTTTATTATCTGAGAGAGTAAAAGTCGTTCCATGATTTTGTAGACCTCTTTCATATGCCCCTTAAGTCATCTCTAAACTGAACAGCCCTAACTTCTTTAGCCTTTCCTCATAGGGGAGCCATTCCAAGCCCCTTATCAATTTGGTCGCCCTTCTCTGCACTTTCTCCAGTGCAACTATATCATTTTTGGGATGCGGCAACCAGAATTGCACACAATATTCAAGATGCAGTCATGGAGCGATACAGAAGCATTATGACATCCACCGTTTTATTTGCCATTCCCTTCCTAATAATTCCTAACATTCTGTTTGCTTTATTGACTGCCAAAACCACTGAGCCAACAATTTCAATGTATTATCCACTATGATGCCTAGATCTCTTTCCTGGGTGGTAACTCCTAAGATAGAACCTAACATTGTGTAATTACAACAAGAGTCATTTTTCCCTAAATGCATAATCTTGCACTTGTCCACATTAAATTTCATCTGCCATTTGGAAAGCAGAGTTGCTTACAGGTAACAGGTGTTCTCCTAGGACAGCAGGGTGTTAGTCCTCTCGCATGGGTGACATAATCGGATAGAGCCCGACACAGAAAACTTATGTCAAAGTTTCTAAAACGTTGACTGGCACACTGAGCATACACAGCATGCCACTTTCCACGTGTCTACATGGGGTCCCTCTTCAGTCTCGTAACATAGAATTACGAAAAAATAACATAAACATAACGAAACCCAACTCCGCAGGTGGCAGGCGGGTTTTGTGAGGACTAACATCTTGCTGTCCTAGGAGAACACCTGTTACAGTTAAGCAACTCTGATTTCTCCTAGAACAAGCAGGATGGTAACCTACACACATGGGTGAATCCCTAGTTACAGGCTGTCCCCGAAGACAGAAAGACCAACAGACACCTAACCATGTGCCACCAACAGACACCTAACCATGTGCCAACGGGCACAACAACAATGGTGCTGTTGGTAACAGAGGGAGATAGCCTGAACTCGAAAAAAGGACCGTTGGTAGGAAGAGTTGGGTTTTACAGCTGAAAGAGATTCTGGAGGACAGACTGGCCGACGCTGCTATTGCGTCAACCATCCCTGGCCAGACAGAGTGAGAGGCAAAAGTGTGGCGAGAACTCCACATCGCAGCCATGCAGAACTCGTCCACAGGGACCGCTCTCAAGTGGGACACTGAAGTTGCCATGGCTCTAATAGAATGAGCCTTGATATGACCACCAAGCTGCAGTCCCGTCTGAGTATAGCAGAAGAAGATACTATATGCCAGCCAGTTGGACAGGGTCTGCTTAACCACAACTCCTAATCTATTCTTGTCAAAAGAGATGAAGAGTTGCGTAGATTGCCTATGGCTTGCCATTCACTCCTAGTAGAAGGCTAAGGCTCTCTTGCAATCCAGACTGTGCAAAGCCCATTCACCCTGGTGTGAATGAGGCCTGGGAAAAAAGGTGGGTAGAACGATTGACTGGTTAAGATGGAAATCCATCATCACCTTAGGCAGGAACTTAGGGTGGTTTTGTGCATAAACCCTATCATGGAAGAACTTTCATGTAGGGTGGATACGTCACGAAGGCCTGAAGCTCACTGACTCTGTGCGCTGATGTCACTCTGATCAAAAATATGACCTCCCAGGTCAGCTACTTAAAGGTCACAAATATGTAGCTGCTCAAAAGGAGCTTTCATGTGCTGAGCCAACACCACATTAAGATCCCAGGAGGCTGTAGGGGAGGCTTCAACTGAAGCAGACCACGCATAAAGCGACCTACAGTGGGTTGCACAGAGATGGGCAAACCATCCACACCCTGGTGGTAGGCACCTATCGCACTCAGGTGTACCCTAACAGAATTGGTCTTTAAGCCAGCATCCAAGAGGTGCAGGAGTTAATCAAGCAACTTCAATGTAGAGCAGGAGAATGGATCCAGGCCGCGGTGCTCACACCAGATGGAAAACCTTTTCCACTTCATGCCATCAGACTTGCTAGTGGAAGGCTGCCTGGAAGCCACCAGGACTCGAGGCACATCATCAGGTGCTTCAGAATCAACCTCTCAACATCTATGCCGTCAGGGACAAGGCCCGGAGTTTGGGATGGAGCAGCCTCCCCCGATCCCACGTGATGAGGTCTGGGGAAGTCCCCAGATTGATTGATTGGTTCCCGGAGGGAGAGATCCCGCAAAATCGGGGAACCAGATCTGCCTTGGCCAGTGGGGGGCTATGAGGATCATAGTTCCCCTGTCCTGATGGAGCTTCAGGAGAGTCTTCATCACCAGGGGAAGCACAGGATATGTGTACAGAAGGCCCTTGCCCCAATGGCAGTCAGAGGCATCTGAGTCTGGTTTGCCACCCCCCCCCCCCCCCCCCGGACAGGGAGCAGAACTGATCCAACTACCTGTTGCAGGGGGTTGCGAACAGATCCACATCCAGGGTCCCCCAGAGGCGGAATATCCGATCCACAACTTCTTTTTTCAGGAACCACTCGTGGGGCCGGAAGGCTCGACTCAGCCTGTTTGCCACCACATTCTCTGTCCTGGCCAGGTACATGATTCGAAGCACCATACCCTGCAACAGACCCCAAGACTAAATCTGAAAGGCTTCTTTGCACAGGAAGAACGACCTTGTACCTCCCTGTTTGTGACATATATCATTGCCACCTGGTTGTTGGTCTGGATCAGAACCACCTTTTTGATCAGCTAATCCCTGAACGCCCAGAGCACGTACCGGAGCTCCAGGAAGTTGATTTGACATTGTGCTTCCTGGGTGGACTACAAGTTCTGGGTGCAGAGCCCCTCCACATGGGCACCCTCCCCAGGTTGGACGCATCCGTAGTAAGCACAATCTGGGCAGGGGGACTTTGAAAAGGCACCCCCTCCTCCAAGTTGGTCAGACTCTCTCACCCAGACAGATAGTACTGGAGAGGTGGAGTAACCCGGATGCGGGCTTGGAGGTCCTGTGTGGCCTGCAAGGACAATTGAACTCTACGCATATGCAAGTGAGCTAAGGAAGTAACATGGATGGTCGCGGCCATATGTCCCAAGAGTTACAGTAAATGGGTACTGAGACCTGCTGGCTCTGGTGGACCACTCCCGCAGTGGACATCAACCTGAGTGCCCATTCGTGGGGAAGATACGCTTAGCCCTGAGCCATGTCCAACCTGGCGCCAATGAAGTCCAGCTGAGGCAATGGGTAGAGATGAGACTTTGGGTAGTTGATGATAAACCCCAGGGACCTTAACACCCGAACAGTCAAGTGCAGAGTCAGTACCACTCCCTCCTGGGTGGGACTCTTGACGAGCCAATCATCCAGGTAGGGGGAACACATGCACCCCCAACCTCAGAGGGACACACCCTTCATGGTCAGGCACTTGGTGAAGACACGTGGGGCAGAGGCTAGGCCGAACGGCAACACTGTACTGAAAATGCTGCTCGCCGACCACAAAGCACAGATACTTCCTGTGAGCATGGAAGATCTCTATGTGGATGTAGGCATCTTTTAGATTGAGGGAACCAAGCCAATCTCTTTGTAGGAGAGGAATCAGGGTGCCCAGAGAAACCATCTTGAACGTCTCTCTTTTTAGAAACTTGTTCAAGGCTCTCAAGTCTAGAATAGGGCGGAGTCCCCCTGTTCTCTTTGGAATCAGGAAATATCGGGAGTAGAACCCCTGCCCCCACTGATTCAGTGAAACGGGTTTGATGGCCCTGGCCATGGCAAGCTCCACCAACAGTATTTTCTGATGCGAGGACTGACCCCAAGAGGGGACGGGGGAGAATCTGGAGGGACATACAGAAAGTTTAGCCGGTACTCTCAACGCACAATGGACAGAACCCACTGGTCCAATGTAACGCTGGGCCAACGGTCCAGGAAGAACCACAGTCAGCCCTCAACTGGAGGGGGTCCTGTGTCGAGGGTATGGGCGGTTGGCTTACGCTCTCTCGCAGCCAGTCAAAACCCCATAGCGGGACTGGTCTGGGGCACCGGCTGAGGTTTGGGTATCCGCTGCTGTCTAGAGCAACCCCCTAGAGCCAACCCACTGAGCCCAGGGGCAAAAAGTGGGAGGATAGTATTTCCTCTGGCGGTAGAAGGACCTCCTTTGGAGGAGACGGGTCCAAGGGAATGTCACCGGAATCATCAGAAGAAGACTTGGAAGCATCCCCTCACAGGTCATAAGGGGCATCATCATCGCTAAGATCGCCCGGAAACGCCCATGGAGAAGACCTTCGCAGGCCCAACAGCTTGGGCACAGATGGTATTGAGGGTCCCGAAGGAGCTGGATTGGGTAATGCTAGCCATGGAAACAAGGGCTTTGACTGCCCCCTCTGGCTTCAAATGCCCCTCCTCGGAAGACCTCACAATGGGGATGGCATCAGGAGGAAGCCGCTGGGGCTTTGATGGCACCCTGGGCACTGGCATCGGCTGCGTGGGGAGAACACTGAGCAGAATGAAAAGATGCTCCAGCAGCAATGCCAACATCGAAAGGGCAGGCTCCGGTACTGGTGGGGCCGGCGTCTCGATGCCCTGCAGGGCTCGAACAACTGCCAATTACACCCTGCATTCAAGCTCCTCTTCGAGGGGCCCCAAGGGGAATCGGCCCTGGGATTAATGGGGGACGCCTTGGAAACTCAGCCTCGATGGAGGGCGATACCTCCTTACCATGGAGGCACTTCGGGGGCATCACAGCAGACTCCTGTGCCAACCTGAGCCCCGGCACTGTGCGAGGACGGAGACTGGTGCTCAGCCCAATCTTTCCCCAGCACCGAAGATGAAGGAGACAATCCTGAAGTCCTTGAGTGAGAGGAAGCCAGGAAGGCCATTCTCTGGCACCCCTCTCCACTGGAGGTCCCGGAAGAGGGGTGGACAACTAGGGATCGGTATCCATCAGCTCTCTGAGCCCCTTCAGTGTCTATGCCCCTGAGATTGAAGACTTGGACTTCCTGGATCTGAACAGCTTCTACATCTTGTCCAGGTGGTCGTGCCGACCTTTAGAGGTCATCTGGTCGCAAAAACGACAGCCACAGACATCGTGTGATGCCCCCAGGCAAACGATACACACCTCGTGTGGATCCTTAAGGGACGTAGTGTGAGGACACCGAAAACCCGATGACGTCATGATGAAAAGGTCACAAGTGTTCAATGACTGGTGGACACTGGAGGATGTTACTACCGGGAATCGACCGCACAGAAGGCAAAAACTTACCGCACTGCCAGCTAACTAAGTCCGAGAGGAATGGAGAGGAACCCGGAGCAAGAAAAAAGCTTTCCGAAGGGGGGGAAAAAAAGCATGAGCTCCACAACTGCGAGATAACAGCTCTGCGGAAAAGAAGAGACTGAAGACGGACCCTGCATGGACTTGTGGATAGTGGCATGCTGGACATGCTCAGTGTGCCAGTCAAAGTTTCTAGAACCTGCATAATTTTGTCATCTGCAAACTTGATCACCTCACTTATTGTACTCCTTTCCAGATCATTTATAAATATATTAAAGCACCAGTCCAAGTACAGTTCCCTGGGGCACTCCACTGTTTACCTTTTTCCACTGTGAAAACTTGACCATTTAATCCTACCATTTTTGCAGCTTATGATCATACAATATTTTTGCCATCTTGTATATCTTTGAGTTTGTTTTTATTTGGTCTCTGTCTTTTACATTATATCTTAATTGTATTTTTATTATTATTATATGTTTGATTGTAATCCACCCCAAACTATTTGAAGGGTGTGGGCTATAAGTACAAGACCAATTATTAATATGGACTAGAAAATCTTACTGGATGATATTAATGCCTGTCAAGAAGAATATAAGAACATGCCATACTGGGTCAGATCAAGGGTCCATCAAGCCCAGCATCCTGTTTCCAACAGTGGCCAATCCAGGCCATAAGAACCTGGCAAGTACCCAAAAACTAAGTCTATTCCATCTTACTGTTGCTAGTAATAGCAGTGGCTATTTTCTAAGTCAACTTAATAGCAGGTAATGGACTTCTCCTCCAAGAACGTATCCAATCCTTTTTTAAACACAGTTACACTAACTGCACTAACCACATCCTCTGGCAACAAATTCCAGAGTTTAATTGTGCATTGAGTGAAAAAAAACTTTCTCTGATTAGTTTTAAATGTGGCACATGCTAACTTCATGGAGTGCCCCCTAGTCTTTCTATTATCCGAAAGCGTAAATAACCGATTCACATTTACCCATTCTAGACCTCTCATGATTTTAAACACCTCTATCATATCCCCCCTCAGCCTTCTCTTCTCCAAGCTGAACAGCCCTAACCTCTACAGCCTTTCCTCACAGGGGAGCTGTTCCATCCCCTTTATCATTTTGGTTGCCCTTCTCTGTACCTTCTTCATTGCAACTATATCTTTTTTGAGATGTGGCGACCAGAATTGTACACAGTATTCAAGGTGTGGTCTCACCATGGAGCGATACAGAGGATTATGACATTTTCCGTTTTTTTCACCATTCCCTTTCTAATAATTCCCAACATTCTGTTTGCTTTTTTTGACTGCCGCAGCACACTGAACCGATGATTTCAATGTGTTATCCACTGTGACACCTAGATCTTTTTCTTGGGTGGTAGCTCCTAATATGTAACCTAACATTGTGTAACTATAGCATGGGTTATTTTTCCCTAATGCATCACCTTGCACTTATCCACATTAAATTTCATCTGCTATTTCGATGCCCAATTTTCCAGTCTCACAAGGTCTTCCTGCAATTTATCACAATCTGCTTGTGATTTAACTACTCTGAACAATTTTGTATCATCTGCAAATTTGATTACCTCACTCGTCATATTTATTTCCAGATCATTTATAAATATATTGAAAAGTATGTGTCCCAATACAGATCCCTGAGGCACTCCACTGCCCACTTCCTTCCACTGAGAAAATTGTCCATTTAATCCTAATCTATTTTCTGTCTTTTAGCCAATTTGTAATCCACGAAAGGACATCACCACCTATCCCATGACTTTTTACTTTTCCTAGAAGCCTCTCATGAGGAACTTTGTCAAACGCCTTTTGAAAATCCAAATATACTGCATCTACCAGTTCACCTTTATCTACATGTTTATTAACTCCTTCAAAAAAGTGAAGCAGATTTGTGAGGCAAGATTTGCCTTGGGTAAAGCCATGCTGACTTTGTTCCATTAAACCATGTCTTTCTATATGTTCTGTGACTTTGATATTTAGAACACTTTCCACTATTTTTCCTGGCACTGAAGTCAGGCTAACTGGTCTGTAGTTTCCCGGATTGCCCTTAGAGCCCTTTTTAAATATTGGGGTTACATTAGCCACTCTCCAGCCTTCAGGTACAATGGATGATTTTAATGATAGGTTACAAATTTTTACTAATAGGTCTGAACTTTCATTTTTTAGTTCCTTCAGAACCCTTGGGTGTATACCAACTGGTCCAGGTGGTTTACTATTCTTCAGTTTGTCAATCAGGTCTACCACATCATCTAGGTTCACCGTGACTTGGTTCAGTCCATCTGAATCATTACCAATGAAAACCTTCTCCGGTACGGGTACCTCCCCAACATCCTCTTCAGTAAACACCGAAGCAAAGAAATCATTTAATCTTTCCACGATGGCTTTATCTTCTCTAAATGCCCCTTGAACCCCTCAATCATCTAACGGTCCAACTGACTCCCTCACAGTCTTTCTGCTTCGGATATATTTTAAAAAGTTTTTACTGTTGAGTTTTGCCTCTATGGCCAACTTCTTTTCAAATTCTCTCTTAGCCTGTCTTATCGATGTCTTACATTTAACTTGCCACGCTTATGCATTATCCTATTTTCTTCTGTTGGATCCTTCTTCCAATTTTTGAATGAAGATCTTTTGGCTAAAATAGCTTCTTTCACCTCCCCTTTCCACCATGCTGGTAATCGTTTTGCCTTCTTTCCACCTTTCTTAATGTGTGGAATACATCTGGATTGTGCTTCTAGGACAATCCAGATGTATTCCACACATTAAGAAAGGTGGAATTTTTTTTAACAATGACCACGCCTCTGGCACACTTTTTACCTTTGTAGCTGCTACTTTCAGTTTTTTTCTAACTATTTTTCTCATTTTATAAAAGTTTCCCTTTTGAACGTTTAGCATGAGAGCCATGGATTTGCTTACTGTCCCCCTTCCAGTCATTAATTCAAATTTGATCATATTATGATCACTATTGCCAAGTGGCCCCACCACTGTTACCTCTCCCAAAGGAAGGAACAGTACACAACAAAGGTCACTGAGTTTCTCTTGAATCAGTCCTTCTCCCTGCCGTCCTAAGGCAGAGAGCGAGGTGTAGCGGAATATCAATTGTTGCGACCCTTTGATGTCGAGAAACATATTGTTAGATATCTCAAGGTTACGGAACCCTTGTGGAAGTCAGACCATCTGTTTGTCCTTCACGGCTGTTCTAGACAGGGAGAGCCAGCCTTGCAGGCTACATTTGCTCACTGGCTTAAGTAGGTAGTCACAGCTGTGTACTTGGATTCCGGGAAGCCATTTCCTAATCAGGTTAGGGCTCATTCCACTAGGGCTCAGGCAGTGTCATTGGCAGGTTAGATTGTTGTCCCCTTTAACATTTGGCAAGCTATGACGTGGTCCTCCTTACACACCTTCTCCAGGTATTATCTGGATGTGCAGGTCTGGGAGGAAGCGGCCTTTGCACGTGCGGCTTTGTCTGGACCGTGGGCAGTCTCCAGTCCTATAAGCGAGTAGCTTGGTTACATCCCACTTGTTCTGGAGTCATCTGACTGGACGCTAAGAAATGAGAAATTGCTACTTTACCTTACCTTTTCTTTAGGACAGTCAGATGAATCCAACTTTCCTCCCTTGGCTGCCAAATGATTGTGTTATAGTCCTGCGTGGCTACGTGTTACAGGGATTTACTGGTGTTAGTCCAGTCCCTAGACTAGTGTTATTACATTCTTGTCTGAGCTCACTGTTGCCTGTTGGTTGCGTATTGAAATGGTTAATCAGTTTTTTGCTAGTCTGTCCACAGTTGCTTTTGAATAGAATTCTGGCAGGCTGATGTCACTAGAGAAGGTTATATACTGTGATGTCAGTTTACTCCATCTCCATCTGCTGGTAAGAATGCATAACCCACTTGTTGTGGACTCATCTGACTCCTAAAGAAAAGGACATTAATCTCATTTACTAGCCTTACAGGAAGCCTGTTTATGTAGGATTTGAGCAGAAATGGGATGCAGTTTAAATTTTGAGAGTCTTGAATGTTTTCATGGAATTTATTAGCACATCGCTTTCTTTGTACTATTTTGTTTTATAAACTTGGTTGGTGCGTGAACTTCTGAGCTGTTAAAATTTATTGTCTTTTTTCAGGTTTGAAACAAAATTCCTGTAACTTTAACTTAGAAATGTGCAAATTATAATTTCTCTCACTTTTTAAAAAGGTTTCAGTCCACTGGAAAATTGACAGGTCATCTGGGCCCTGTTATGTGTCTTACTGTAGACCAAATTTCCAACGGGCAAGATCTCATCATTACTGGCTCAAAAGATCACTATATAAAGGTAAATTGACTGTAAGTGGCAACAGATGTTGTTTAATTTTTTTTTTCTCATTTAAAATGTACCAGCATATACGTTTGGAGGCCTTAAGGGGTTTATCTGGCTAAGTTCGGGCTTAAGTTTTCTGTGAGATAGCCTTTATGATTAATTACAACATTAAAGCTACACTAAATCTATTACAGTTTTGGTAAGAATAATTGTCCAGTTGAACTTCCACCTCAGATTAGATTTATTTTCCTCTCCTGAATTTGGTTTACTTGACATAATCATCAGCTGAAACGTTCTATGGCTTTATAGTAGTAATTACAATTTTTTATTGTAGTTTGGATTAGATTCTCGTTATGATACAACTTACATATAGTAATTCATTATTCTTTCAGATGTTTGATGTAACAGAGGGAGCCCTTGGAACTGTAAGCCCTACACACTGCTTTGTGCCCCCTCATTATGATGGTATTGAAGCACTTACAATCTCAGGGGACAACCTTTTTAGTGGATCTAGAGATAATGGAATAAAGAAATGGGATCTCGCTCGAAAAGATCTTCTTCAGGTATTGTGTAAACTTGATGATCTTGTGAATATGGCTGGAAAAAGTTTGTCAAGTAGCAGTGCTTGATGATGGTCTGTTAGTACTGTTACTGTTTCATAGAAATCTAAACTGTTTGGGACTGTGTTCCACTTCTAGGATGGTGAGGTAGAAACTGTTATACCCTATTAATGACAAATCTGCTAGGCATTTAGAGAAAATATTCATCTATCAGAAGGTTAAGTGGACAGTGCAATCTGATGATGCTGAATGTTTAAAATATCTAAGCTTAGAAACATATAGAATGCTTTTCTGAGCATGCATGGAAGTTCCCCTGTAGCAGCCCCAATACAAGCCCCTTCAGTCTGTTTTCATGAGCTCAGTTCTCAGAAAGAGACATCTTTATAGCTTGTATCATTGCCAGTTCTTCTTCATGGCTTAGTGCTGCTCCAAGCAAATTTCTTCCCTTTTTTATGATGCAGGTTTCCCCAGTTATCTATCATAGGTCCTTAATTAGATTTTCTACCAATTTTTAAGTTTTCTTTCTTTTCAGTGTCAACACTGCTGGAGTTTTTTCATCCCAGCGAGTTTTTGGCTGCTCCATTTGGCCGCCTTTTTACCACTGTAAAAATTTTGTTTGATTTTGCAGCATCTGTTTTTCTCACACTGTCAGAGAAGCAAGCCAGCAGCTTCAAGTGGTGCCTGTCCAAGAAGGATCATCATAGAGATTGTATTTGGTGTTTCGGGCTTGAGTATGATGTCTCTAGTTGTGGCATCTGTACTAAGATGTCACCTAGAGCTGTCAAGCTACAAAGATTGAAGCTGCTGGACATCTTTTGAACACAGTCATTGTTCAAAATGGCATCACTGCTGCTGAAGGTATTTACATCAATGGAGCAGCACCATCTACTAGCTGCCATTTAGTGCAGCGGGGTCGATTTGGCTGCCTCAGAGCTGAGGCCTAAGAAGTCATCCAGGAGCCATACTGCTCATCCCACTTAAAGGAGAAAGATTTCTCTATATCAGGCTCAACCTTGAAGGGCTACAACAATGTTTGAAGGCATTGAAGTGAAAGTGCCATTCCTCTCACTTGATGTTTGAGCCCAAGAGCTTGGAGACAATGGCAGCAGCCATATTTACTCCAAAGCAGCTTCATCTCTTGATAAGCTCAGCTTCCAAGCTGTGAAGGCCACATGTTAATCACATGTCCTCTGATTGACCTGGAGGATGTCTCCTCTCCTACTGTGTCACCAGATTTGGCATCTGTAATATTTGAGCAGTAATTGGACAGAAGGATCCTTAAGGCCTTATCTCAGCACCTTAATCAAGCTAGGACGTCTGCATCAAGTGCTTTGGCTTTGATTGTCTTGCAGATAGAGGTGATCTTTGAGACCTGTGCCCTAGCATTGGGCAAGGTGGCTTTGGCACTGAGACCAGCTCATCAAGCAGAGGCTGTTCATGTCCAGCCACAGTGATTTGGCCTCACAGAGGGAAGTCTTCCCTGTGGCTTAGCCCTGAGGCCAAAACAGCCTCAGGAATAACTTTCTAAAACTAAGAATATAGGGCCAGTGCTTTCTAAGATTTTGGTAATCCTGAATCTCGAGTCCTGAGAGCTCTCTTTTGGGTATGAGGATTTGACTCTGATCAGGAGTCTGAAGGCTTCCTATCAAATTCTTCTCTGCCACAGGCCAAAAGTCAATCCTCACCAGAGGATCTATCCTATCCTTCCCTTCCTTTGTTTAGGAGATGGCTAAGGTCATCCCCTGAAGTTGAAAGTAGAAAGAGAACCCAGGGCATTTATTTTTTGTTTTAAGTCTCTCAGTGCCCCTAAGTAGCAGTGCCCATCCATCAGCTTTAATAGGGTATTCAGAAACAGATATGGAAGATACCATTCGCTGTCCTTCCTGTATATAAGGTGGCACAAGGTATTACTTCCAAGAAGCTGCAGGATTCAATAAGACCCAGTTGCTACATTGGTCTACAGTAATTGAATCCATGATGACAAAGACCAAGAAATCAAAGGACATGACTGGAACTTTTCGGCAGAAAGTTTTTTCAGAATGCTTTCTTCCGAGAGGATGTTCATGATAGAGTCACTGATATCCCTTGCAGCTGTGAGAATCTCTTTGGAGAGAAGGTTAAAGAAGCAATGGATCTTATGAAGGACCACTGTTCCGCACTTCAGACCCTTATGGCTAATACTTACGATCTATCTTGCACAGCCCGGAGGTATTCGTGGTTTATCAAGGAGACAAGCTTTTTCCACCAAAGAGGTTTTATCCTCATGTTTGTCCCTGTGAGCATTAGACTTCAAAGCCTCATCACCTGGCATATCAGGTTTAAGATTCTCATTTAATTCTTTTTTTTTTTTTTAATTTTTCATGGTCGTTTACCAAATTGCTTGATTGCTGGGCTGAAAGTGTATTGTCCTTCATGTACTTTGTGCCCTTCTTCTAAACAATTATTATCAGTTACTTCATTAAAGGATGTTAGGCTACAGAAGTCTCACACACGAATCTTTAGCAATGCAGGACCTGTTCTCTGGAATGACCTTCTATAATCTCTTTAAATGGAAGGGGATTTACTGCATTTTAAGAAACCTTTAAAGGCTCACTTGTTTGTTTTGACCTTCTCTAATGGCCATCCTTCTCTTTGAATTCCTTGCTAGGGGCCTGGGACTGTTGGTGTTGTACCTGTACCTAGTAACAGTTTTGCAGGGTCATGCTGTTTCTAGGCAGTCAAATTGTATATTGTTTTGTTGATTATATTTTGGTATTTGTGGTTTTATGTTTTTTTTGTTTGCTTGTATTATTTGTCTTAATGATATGACTTCTATATTTATTTATGTTTTTATTGTAATCCATTGAGATTTGTAGATCAGTGTAATAAAAATTTTATAAATAAAACTCAAGACAACAAACTGGTCAAAACCTGGCTTAAAGGCAGCCCAAGCAGCTTGAAATGGTATGAAAGTTCCCTGCTAATCACAACTTCATGTGCCTGATGTTGGCAGCGTTTTGACAATACAACAACAAAAGGACTCTATATGTTAAATAGCAGATTGCCAACGCCATCAATATTATTCGCAAACAAATTTTTGGAAAGGAAACTGCAACAGCAAGCCTGACATTGACAATGCATGCAGCAGAGCCGACCGGTCTTATCCTCATATGCGGTGAAAGTTTATAGAAGTACCTTCTGATGCATTAAAGCAAGTTAAATATAATAGTTTTAAATAGTCTGTCTGTACCCGTATCTGCAATAGTTGTTTAAGACCCGACAGCGGCCGGTGTTTCGCAAACCAGATAATTGTCCCAGCGTGTCCCTCCGAGGGACACGCTGCCGACGCACAGCCAATCAGGGGACAGCCCTGATTGGCCTTTAAACCCGAGAGACGCCCGGACTGAGCCCCTTTCACCCGGACGCTGCCGAGGGGAGAAGACGACTTGGAGCGGTGCAGGGCCTGCGCGGTCGGCGCCGGAGACCCGCCGGGGTAAGGCCTACTTAATTCACACTTACCCACGACCGCCTCCGACCCCGACCACGAGGCAGCCCCTGCCTTCCTCCGGGAAGCGCTGACGTCATCGGCCGACCTTCCTCCGCCTCCGAGGGACACGCTGCCAACGCACAGCCAATCAGGGGACAACCCTGATTAACCCTCTAATTATAAATATAGCAGTCTTCCAGGCGCCGCGCGCCGAAGGAGCACGCCAAAGGAGCCTGCTCCTTTGTGCGCTCCTTCGTGCACTCCCTTTGTGTACTCCCGTATGCTCCTCTGTCTTCAATGTTCCTCCCCTACAACCCCCCCCACAGCCCTCAACAACTACCAGCCCCATTATATTCTTCCCAACACTCAACATATGAATCTCTGAAAAGTAATCATCCAACTCCCAAACAACCTAACAACCCCTACCACCATTCACTCCCCACTCAGCAACCAAGCAACAACCTTCTCACACAAAACTCACACAATGGCCTCAGCCCAATACATCCCCAAACTAACCCATCGCCACAACAACCACCACCCTCCTAAATCCACACCCACCACTAGACGTCTCACCAAAATTCACCCCAACCCTAACATACCCTATACCACAATCACACTCATTACTCTACTCCTCATTAATGCACAGTCAATCACCAAAAAAATCCCAATCATCCATGACATACTCACAGATGACCAACCAGACATATTCTGTATAACCGAATCTTGGCTGAAACATTCTGACACAGTCCTACTCAATCAACTGCCCAAAAACACATACAATATTTTCTCCATACCCAGAAACAAAAGAAAGGGAGGTGGCCTACTATTCCTAGCTCACAAAAAACTTAAATTCTCTTCCCACTCCCTAAACTTACCACCCCCTATCGAGACCAACCTATTCAAATCAAAACATCTCCAAATTCTCCTCCTATATGCACCTCCTGGTTGCCTACAGCACAACCTTTCCCCCCTGATTGAATCCATCACAACCCACATAAACTTACAAGAACCAGCTATAATACTAGGAGACTTTAACCTCCACATCGACACCCACCCTCCATCCCCCACAAGCGAACTGCTCCTATCCACCATGTCTGCCATCGGATTCACCCAAATCATCAACTCACCCACCCAAAAATCAGGACACACCCTGGACTTAATATTCATAAACAACAAAATATCTGCAACTGAACCACCATCTACAACCCCCACCCCATGGTCTGATCACAGCCTCATCCAAGCCAAGCTTCAACTCCAATCAATCCCACTACAAACAAACAACCGAATCATCGAATTCACCAAACCATGCTCCAGTGAAGACATCACCAAACTGTTACCTGAGGCACTAAAAACAATCAACTTAAATGACGCCAACACAGCCACAAACTCCTGGATATCTATCAACGCAGACATAGCCAATACATTATGCCCCATGATAAAAAAGGAAATAAAACAATCCACAAAGCAAAGAGCACCTTGGTACACCCCAGAACTGAAAACCTCAAAGCGAACACTGAGACAGACTGAGAAACAGTGGAGACGAACCCCCACCTCAAACCTGAAAGACAAATACAGAACACTACTACACAACTATACAACTGACCTTAACACAGCAAAGCGTAATTTCCACACATCAAGAATTCACGATTACCAATTTAACCCAAGGACCCTCTTCGCCTATGTCAAAGACCTTACCAACCCCATCCAAAATGACAATACGCCAAACCCCAGCAACATCTCCAGTGAAAAACTAGCACATTTCTTCAAGGATAAAGTCAACAACATCATTGCCAAGATTCCGCAAACCCACAATGACTTAATTGACACCCCCCCCCTCCTATCCACTCATGGTCACAATTCACTCCTGTTGCTACCACAGAAATTGAACCTATCATCAGAAAAACCAACCCTGCATCCCATCCCTTAGACCCCATCCCCATCAAAACCCTAAAACTCATCAGAGAGATTATTGTCAAACCAATAACCTACATCATCAACCTATCCCTAGAACAAGGAATCTTCCCAGAAAAACTCAAAAACGCCATCATCAAACCAATCATCAAAAAGCCTCAACTCGACAAATCCGACCCAGCAAACTACAGACCAGTCTCCAACCTCCCATTCCTAGCAAAAATCATCGAAAAAACAGTCAACAATCAACTCACAGACCACCTTGAAACCTTTAATGTTCTTCAGCCTGCACAACATGGTTTCAGAAAACTCTTCAGCACTGAAACCCTCCTCCTCTCCCTCACCGATACCATCCTCAAAGGCCGCGACAAAGGCAAATCGTTCCTCCTGATACTTCTTGATATATCAGCCGCCTTCGACACCATCAATCACAGAACACTCCTCACCAGACTTAAAGAAATTGGTCTCCAAGACACCACAATCAAGTGGTTCAAATCCTACCTCTCAAACAGATCTTACATCGTCAAGATGAACTCATCTGAATCCTCACAAGTGCCCCTCACTCATGGAGTCCCACAAGGTTCTTCCCTATCATCAACCCTCTTCAACATATATCTCATCCCACTATGCAAATACCTATCAGAGGCAAACCTCACCTACTTTGTCTATGCAGACGACATACAAATATTACTCCCCATAAACAACTCCATTCAACTCACTATGGAAAAATGGAACAAACTCAGCTCAAACTTATCCCATTTACTATCTCAATTATCACTATGTCTCAACCAAGCCAAAACAGAAATCATTCACATCCACGATGACCATCCCTCCTATCCACTCAAGTGCACCCCCTCTGACCACCCAGGAAACTCAATCAACCCGGGAGTGCCACAAATCTCACAAACCTCACTCACGCCGTCCACAAGAAACCTAGGCGTAACAATTGACAGCCAACTCAACTTTAAACGACACATCTCCAATACAATCAAAGATGGATTCTTCAAACTGCAGACATTAAAAAAACTCAAACCCCTTCTCCAAGAGCACGATTTCAGAACAGTCCTCCAATCAATTATCTTGTCAAGACTCGACTACTGCAACTCCCTCCTCCTCGGACTACCAGAAATACACATCAAACCCCTCCAAGTTCTACAGAACGCTGCCGCCAGAATCATCTCTAACAACAAAAAATCCCCTCACATCACACCCACGCTCAAAGAACTCCACTGGCTACCCATTACACAAAGAATCCAGTATAAAACCCTCACCCTCATGCACAAAAAAATAAACAACAACAAAATGGACTGGCTAAACAACGGAATACAACCTTACCCTACTCAAAGAACTCTCAGATCCACCAACACTGGACTCCTAGCCGTCCCCAATCTCAAAGCTGCACACCTCAACGTCACCCGCAAACGAGCCATAACAATAGCGGGCCCCACCTTATGGAACACCCTCCCCACCTGTCTCAGAAACGAACCTTCACTGCAAGTCTTCAAAAAACACCTCAAAACATGGCTATTTTTAAAAGCTTTCCCACCCGACACATAACCCGCCCAATTCGCACCATCCACTCCATGCCCCCTCCACAAGCATCTCGCCCCATACCTTTCCCTCCCTACACAAGCATCTCCCACCACCCTTTCCCTCCCTATCACTACCTTCCTCCCACTCATCCCTTCCTCTCCCCTACCCCCTCTACACTCCCTGCTCTCCTTACCATAATTCATCCTCATCAACAAGCCAGTTATGTATATATGTTATATACTATAGTCTAATGTTCCATGTACTCCTGTTAGTTCTGTTACAACTTGTTATATTTATTACCATGTTATAATGTAAAATATTCTTGTTATATTTATTACCATGTTATAATGTAAAATATTCTTATATCTATTTAATACCATGTTATAATGTAAAATAGGGCTGTTACCACCCTATTCCTTTAGTTATCTGGAAACCGATGTGATATCTCGATCGAATGTCGGTATACAAAAGAAATAAATAAATAAAAAATAAAAATAAAATTGCTTCTTCGGGAGTCTCAATGTAAATACAACATTCTAAAAAACAAGGGAAAACAGACTTAGGGCCTCATTTCTAAACGGATCGCACGCGATACCAAAATGGGGGCGGAGTCGGCCCCAGAAGAGGAGGAGTCTGGGCGTCACCGGGGCCGACTCCGCGAAGACGCCGCGGAAGACGAAAAGGTAAGGCCCTTTTCGCGTCCGAGTTCGCGCCCAATAGCTACACCTACTATGGTGGCGCTATTGGGTGCGAAACTGGCAGCGATCGCAGCGCGACGGTGCGATTGCTGCCGGCTAGCGCAGGCCCGCCCCCCATTTCGGCCCCCGCCCCTCATTCCCTAAAGTATCGCAGGCCTGCGATACTTTAGAAAATGAGGCCCTTAGTGACTTGTCAAAGAGTGCGCGTATTACTTATCTTTGATGATAGCAGCGTAGCTGACCTTATTTCTTAAAGACACCCGGTCTTGAAAATTGTGAAAACGACGGGACAGAGACCGCCCTGACCTAACGAGACCTTTAAATAACCCGCGCTTCAGACCAACGTAGTATTCCTATAAGCTGAAATTAGATGCTTACAAATTGGCCATTGATAACATCAAAAAGTTATTTTGCGACTCATTTTGTCTGTAGGTTCATGGCCTTGCAAGCTTTTCTACATGTCAAGTCAGTCTACTAGCACTAACTCAAAAAATGCTGATTTTGATGTATTATTTGTGTGAGAATTTTCCCTTTTCTGGCAACATAAGGTAAACCAGGTTATTGTTGGCTATCTACAATCAACATCTCTTGATTCACCTGTTGCTCCCCATTCTGATAGTCCTCTGTGGGAGGTTTTCTTTTTTTTTTTCTTTACTTTTATTGAAAATTTAATTTGAATACAAACAGTCAATAAAAAAACATAAGGATACAATATAATTATTACAAAAAAGCAAAGTTATTAATAAATAGAAGGTAAACCAAATATTCAGTATCTTCATTATGTATCACAATATAGCGGGGGGAGTATAGAAAATGGTCCTAGGGCAGAACCATATTTTAAAGAAAACATTAAAAAAAATATAGATAAGCATCCTAAACAAGCAACTTCTCTAAATAGACTAAACCATTAAGAGGAAGAGGGAGGCACATTGAGTTGAGCATTGATAAAATCTCTTAGGTGTGAGGAGTCAAAGAAAATATGACACACTAAATTCAAGACTACAAGACATTTAAATAATACAAGAGGCCTCCAGTGAAATAACTTCAGGACGCATGGAAAGAAATGTCCTTGTTCTTTCTAACATATTTTAGCTACGTCTGGAAAGATCCACACTTTCTCACCCTTAAAACATCAGAATGAGAGAAAAACAGTCGAAGAATGTTATTTCTATCTTGCAAAAACACAAATGATATTAATAAAGTAGCCCTGGAATAAGACTGAACATTAGAATTTTCAAGAAAATCAGATATATTAGACAAACTATTTTGTTGAATTTCTAAGTCGTCTTAGTCAAGGGTAAATAGAAAATCTTCTGAATAGGAGGAAAAGCAGATTCATGAATTTGTAAGATATCTTTCATATAAGTTTTAAACATTTCCAAGGGAGAAATCGGTGGAATCAGGAAAATTAACAATCCACAGGTTTAAACTTTTCAAAACATTTTCCAAGTTCTCAAGTCTATGAGATACAGATATAGATTCAGAAATTTGCTTGAGTTGAAGAGCTTTAACCTTGGAAACAGAGTCTTCAAGATTAAATATCTTAGATCCACATTGCTACAGATGACTATTCTGGCGCAGAATTTTAGAATGACTGTCTAAAGTAACAGATACCAAAGATGAGACTGACTCTTCGATGGAAGCCATAATGCCCCATAAACTGTCCAGAGTCACCAAACTAGGTTTCTGAACAGAAGATCTAACCTGAAGTAGATTGATGGCAGTTTGGACCTCCTGTGACTCAGCTCCAAGGGTCCCAGGCACCGGAGAGACAGTACCAGATGACTGCACATTAAAGGAAACACCTCCATTCACCCTCCCAGGCATCTGGAGAGGAAAAGCTGAAACTGCAAAGTCCCACCGCATCTCCTCACTATTGGAGGGACTACGAAAAGCGCTTGGTAATAGAAGAAGGGCATCATTCCGTTTCCGATGTCTCAGCCTTTGCACGGGCAGGATCTCCAGGAAGCTTAGACATGGACCACTCTACCAGGCTGAGAGAAATCTCAGCAGCCGAAAGATGGGAAGCCCAAACTCCTGCCAAATTGGCATCTGGCATCGGTGAAGGGGACAGCTCATGAAAACTTCAACATGGTGGTTTGCCAAGAGGCTCCTGGTAGTGGGTAAGTCCTCACCACGCATTTCCGTTTCCCCATATCGGCAAGTAGAAAGAAAGAAAATGCAAACGGAAATATTTAAGGGAAAGGTGCCGGAGCCACTATATACACATATGCTCAGGGTGCCATCTTGACACACCCCCCAAACTGCTGTCAGAAGACTGATTTTGAAATAAAATTTGGCCTGCAGTGGTAAATGAAAATCCTGTGGGAGGTTTTCGACATTCGCTGTGTCTGAAATTGTTGACTTCTTAGCTAACATGAATGACAGTTTTTGTCCCATGAGCTTCTGTTCCTTTGTTCTTATGAAAGCCATGTGATCTGATCTGCATAAATTTATCACTGACTTTAATGTTTCTCTTTCTGAAGGCCACATACCTTGTCCACTTAAAATTGCTGCTGTGTACCCTGTCTTAAATAAAGACATGGATCCTGTAGATCTCTAGTTTTTAACCAACATTATTGAGAAAGTTGTTCTCAGGAAGTTTCATTCTTTCTTAGATGAAAATAAATATTTGGATGTACAGCTTTCTATCCTGAATCTGATCCTGAGACAAATTCTATTTTTAAGCTCCATTTTCAGGTGCTAAACAATTATCAATAACATTTTAACTTTCTTTTTGAAGGGATTTTATTTATACCTCCGACCTTAACTCATCTTACATGGGACCTGCTATTGAAAACGTTTTTGTGTGTGTTTTCACACAAACACATTTGCCGAAATAATGGTACTTCCAGCAGATTTTTTTCCCTGAGATCACCATGAGCATAGGCACATAGATCTTCAGAGCTGTGCTAAACATAATGGAACTGTGACATTCAAAGCTTTAAAAATTAGGATCCTGCACTTGAGACACCATTTTATCAGAAACCAGTCTAATGACCAAGAGATAGGTGTTAGGTGATCAGTTCGAGAACCCCCAACAAGTATATATGCTGCCGTATTTTGTACTAATTGTAATGCCTTCAGCTTTACTGGCAAGTAATATATACAGAGTTGCAATAATCAAGACCTGAAATCACCAGTGCCTGTAAGAATGATTTAAATCTTCAGGTTGTAAAAAGACAGCATTTATAGAAGACACAAGGATAGGGAGGCGTCAGAAATGGTGCTTAAGTTCCTTACTTGCATAGATATTAAAATCGGCCCTTCTTTCACATGAAAAGATGGAGGAATGTTGTTACATGCAAATCTATCTAGCACTATTACCTCAGTCTTATTGACATTTAGTGCCAAGTTGTTGGCAAACACTTGAGAGAGAGCTGACATTACGTTGTCACAAATGATAATGTGAACTGTTTGTTACCTAAGGAATGTCTGTATTCAAGTCCGAGGTCAGAACATAGTCTACAAATAGATTTAAAAAGTTGTAGATAATGCAGAAAAGTATTTATTTATTTATTAGCTTTTATAAACCAACATTCGTGGGTAAATCATGCCGGTTTACAATATAACTGAAGGAGGAAAATACAAAAAACGAGGGTGGGGGGAGGGGTGCAGCTAGGAAGAGAGAAGGGGTGAGAGAAGAGAGGGAAAAAGAGGAAGAGGAGAATAGGAACAGTACCTGATGGAAAAACAACCAAAGAACATAATATGTAACATTGCAAATTATACACTCAAAAAGGGACTGTGTATAACATTATACACTGAGGATAACCTTATACACTATATATAAATTATACACTCCAAAAAGCACTATATACAACAATATACATTATCTTTAACTAGTACATACAGAAGACACTATGACATTACAAATTATACGTTCAGAAAAGCAACTATATATAGTCTAGCAGGGGTTGCTATTGGGAAGGTGGGGTTTAAGGACAGGGGAAAGAGGTATATAATGGGTATTAAAGGGGGTAAATAAGGAGGTGCAGAGATATGAGAGACAAATCGCAGTACAATTAAAGGAATAAAGGGAAGGCTATAAGTACGGGAATGACAGGGCTCTTTCTTTGAAGGAGTAGAGGGAGCAGGGGGACTACATAGGATCCGAGTCAGGATAGGCCATTTTAAAGAGCCATGTTTTAACCCCTGTTTTGAATTTCCGAATGCATGGTTCTAGTCGGAGCTCAAGTGGCATAGTGTTCCAGAGGGAGGGGCCTGCAATGGATAGGGCACTTTCTCTGGTGGAAGTGTGGTGAGCACATTTAAGGGAAGGGGAGTGGAGGGTTAGTGAGAGTGCGGTTCTAGTAGGACGATTGGAAGAGCGGAATCGAAGAGCATCCTCAAGCCAGGAGTGATTGTGGTTGTGGAGGGAGTTGTGAATAATGGTGAGGGTTTTGTATCTGATGCGGGAGGAGATGGGAAGCCAATGGAGTTCCTTAAGAATAGGGGTGATGTGGTCGGCTTTATGTGTATTTGTAAGGATTCTTGCCATAGCATTCTGTAACATTTGGAGGGGGTCTAATAGTAGAGTAGGGGAGGCTTAGAAGTAAGGAATTGCAGTAATCCATTTTTTATAGCATTGTTGCTTGCAGGACTGTGCGGAAGTCTTGCGAGTGGAGCAGAGGTTTAAGTTTTTTGAGGATGTGGAGCTTGAAAAATCCTCCCTTTATGATTGTGTTAATGTGGTTTTTGAAGTTTATTTGGTGGTCTAGGGAGACACCGAGATCTCGCACGAAGAAGGGAAGAGCATTTGAGGGGAGGGTGAGGTCACAAGCAGAAGGTGGCATCCGGTCAGGGTGATTTGAAATAATGAGTTCAGTTTTGGAGGAGTTTAAAGCAAGGTGGAGGTTAGAAAGTAGGATGTTAATGGAGGCAAGGCATGTTTCCCAAAACTTAAGAGATTTGTTGAGGGATTCTTGAATAGGGACAAGGATTTGGACGTAGTCTGCATATAAGAAAAACTTAAGACCGAGGTAGGAGAGGAGGTGGCAGAGTGGTAACTGGTATACATTAAAGAGTGTGGAGGATAGTGAAGAGCCCTGTGGGACGCCTTGGGTAAGGGGGATGTGTAATGATTCAGAATTTGCAATCCTTACAGCGTAGCCTCTATTATTGAGGTAGGAGGAAAACCAGTGGATGGCTGTGCCTGAGATGCCAATCTCAGTTAGGCGGGTAAGGAGGATTTTGTGACCGATAGTGTTGAAGGCAGATGATATGTCAAGAAGGGCCAGGATAAAGAAATGTGTGGGACTCCCGTATTCAGAGGGAACCATGAAGAGGACAAGCTGTCAGTCATTACACGTTGATAACAACCTTCTAGATATGACTTAAACCACTTTAATACAGTATCACAGATGATGATGATAATCATAATTATTTTTCTAGTGCTACTGGATTTACACAGCACTATATGATGATAAATATTCAGGTATGATGAGTCCCTTCCCCACTCTAAGTAGGTATCTGAAGCAATTGGAGATAAAGTGACTTGCCCAAGGGCTATTAGTGGCAGTAGCAGGATTTGAACTTTGGGTTCCCTGGTTCTCAGCCCACTACTCTAACCACTAGCCACATACCTAGGTTGTCCGCCTGTTTCAGTAGTACTTCATAGCTCAGGGTATCCAATGTTGATGTATCTAAAAGCACCAGCACATATCTTTTCCTATTTTGTAAGCCTTGGCAAAACTTATCGAGGTCAGATAATAAAAGTTTGTATTCAAAGCCCAGACCAAAACTAATAATTTGTGATCATTCACATTTTTTAGTACCACACCTATCACTTTAGTTAAAAAAAAAATGGCTAAGACGATATAAAGTGATAATTCAGTCAGCCAAGTCAAGATTAGACTTTTTTAACAAAGGCCTAAAGTTAATCTTTTCAATTATGCAGGTAAGCAGTTTTTTCTCAAGGGTAAGTTAACCAGTCTGGTGATTTCCTTCCCAATCTCATTTCGAAGTGCTTTCCGCATCAAGGTAGAACAGGTTCAGTGGGCTAGAGGAGTTGGATTATTTTAGAACAAAAAACTTCCAAAAAGCATCTCCACCTTTCATACCCAATGCATCTGATTTCTGATGTCAAATTAATTGCTGCTGTAAAACATGCATTAACTTTTCAGCTATCTCCCCAAAATATGTTGTGAACTGTTCACGATGTCCAGCCGGTTGCTTTACATCGCATGTACCGCTGCTTCCTTTTTAACGCACGTTGTTGGCTTCTGAAGTGCTCGCTGCCACCAAAATTTAAAAAAAAAATGTTTTTGCTTGTGGAATTTTTGATGGGCAGGGGACAGTAACTTTTAAACAGGTGCACGGGTTCATCGGCCGATGCCCAAATATGAGGCCATTTTATAATGTGTGTATGTGTGTATATATATATATATATATACACACACACACACACACTGTTTAAGTGGGGGATTTTAAAAGATTCGCATACCAACGTCATTACCAGTTTTCCCAGTTCATTCCCAGTTCACTCAGATAAGGGATAAAACTTCCAAACCCCCCTAGTTTAATAGCCTCCCTGTTAGCCCTCACCCTTAAAACTCCGCCGATCTGGCTAGTTATCTTTATTTTATAATTTACATGCCATCCATAGCAGAAGTAAAGTTACCTGGCAGGGAATCCTGGCGTGCCCTGTGTGTGTAAGTATTTACACGCTAATTTGAAATTACATCCAGGAATAACCATACCCCGCCCCATTTTTGGAACTTTTCATTTCTGTGTGCAGTGGGAGATAACGTGTGTTCTCAGGCGGCTTTTAAAATTCGCGCAGCTCACACCGGCCCGACATATTAACTCATCTCTTAATTGATGTGTGCGTCAGGCTTTTAAAATTCTCCTTCAAAAGTTTAAGGAATATATTATTTTTGCTTGAAATGTTATTTACATAACATGTAATATAACATTTTATTTTCTTGCCATTTAGACATAAAAATTGCAGTAAGATACCAAATAGTTGTTTGCTGACCTCTCTGACTTACATAGAATACACCTGATAAAAGCTCGGCGGAGCATGGGCATGCAGTGTTACGATTTCACAGTAGCTTGCGTTTCTTCATCCTTTTGATGCTAAAACACATTGTGTTTTTCAGCAACTTCCTAACGCGCACAAAGATTGGGTGTGCGCTCTTGGAATAATACCTGGCTCTCCTGTGCTGCTAAGTGGTTGCCGAGGAGGCATATTAAAACTCTGGAATGCGGATACTTTCCTGCCGATAGGAGACATGAAGGGTCATGATAGCCCGATAAATGCCATCTGTACTAACTACAACCAGATCTTTACGGCGGCAGAGTACGTATGAGAAACAAACTGTTTATTCTTTACTCTACATATTTTTAGTTGTCATAGAAATTGTATTAGTAATTGTCAAAAACTCACATTTTAAGATGTGGTTATAATACAAAGCTTGTTTAAGATTTTTGGTTTTCTTGGTGTATGTTTTTCCCCCTAAAGTTTGTGTTTCTGAATACTGTGCCAAACATACTTGCCAGCTAAACAGCAAGCAAACTAAATTTGGCTCCTATTGCTGATCTTTTAAACATCAGTTTATTCTCCTCCACTGAGTAGAGGAGGGTGAACTGATGAATCTTGGCAGTACTTTGATTTAGAGCAGTAACACCTGAAAGATCCCACCCAGCACTGTTTTATTTGCACATCCCGGTAGTGTTTTAAGATCACATGAAGCAGATATTCAGAGTACCAATTTTTTTTAAATAACACTAATTTAACTAATGTACATTATATATTGAACATTTTAATCCCAAGGCCTTGTTTTGGACAAGACAAGAGCCCTCCATGTCTGTTTCATATCAACAGCTGCCAAAGTTAATGTTCACGCCACACATATAGCCAACAGGAATGGCTTTTAATTTCTCATGTCTTGCATTATGAAACTACTACTAATAATAATTTTTAGAAAACGAGATATACACAGCACAGATAAACTTGAGATAGACCTTTCAGTGGAGCTTGCAATCTGGACAAGAGGCTCCAGGAAATTTCATTTAATATAAAAAAAAATTGGTTAAAATCAACAAGACTATGCTCATGAAGAACCAGGATTTAAGATTTAAAAGCAGCTTTAAAAAGATGGAATTTTTAGACTGAATTTGAGTATGGCCAGAGTGGGAGCATGAAATACCAACTCAAAAAATCTGTTCTAAGCATACAGTGCATCAAGGTAGAAAATGAGGAGTCTGGGGTTGGCAGTGGAGGAGGAGAGCACAGATTAATTATGAAAGGGTACTCTAGTAGGAAGGGTTCCCACTGAAGTAATTCTTATTTAAGGAATCAGTTTTTTTATTCCAAAGAAGTTCAAACATAACGCTGTGATTTGGTAACAACCTTTACACCCAATTTCAAAATTAGTTGTTTATTAGAAGCGTGCAATGCATCAGATCTTTTGTAAATTAACCTATAATTAAGTGGGTACATGGGGCAGTGTTCCCTTATGTCAGTTTGCAGCAATACAGAATATCTCCCCTTTTTTATCCTGTTTTGTCAGGAGAACAAGGAAAGTCTGAATAACATCAACAGGTTCAATATTTACCAATGTGTTATTTCACTTGAAAGTGTTCTGATATTGACTGTTTGCCCTAAGATTTCCAGATATTGAGTGTATTTTCTTTTGGTATTTTTTTTGTAGTGATCGAACTGTGAGGATTTGGAGAGCACGTGGTTTGTTAGATGGACAAATCTCAGATGCTGCAGACACAAATGAGGATATTGCCAGTAATTAAACTTGAATTGAAATGGATGGTCTTAATGAAATACTGTGATAAAATATCTTGTTTACTTTTTTCTACTTGGTTCTGCAGTTATTAGATGAACAGTAACGAGTAGAATAAACTGGAAAATCCATCTCAATCATATTCTATTCAACTACTACCTTTAACAAAAATGTTTCAAGTGTCTCTTCATAACATGGTTTAGTTGAGCTGCAACAGGATTTCTGTGCATATACTGTTTTTTGTTCAAGGAAATTCAGAAGCATTTGTCTTGTGAAGCACTGCTTTTCTTGGCATCATAACTTGGAAATTAAAAGCAAAGATTCCCTCCACCCCCCACCCCTGGATACTAAAGTCTTCTGTATTCAGTTATGTATAAATATAATAGTCTGGTAATATTTTAAGAAGCTGACAGTATGTTTGCAGGTAATTCCATGATAGTCAACATAACATTCAGTATTATTCCCATGGAGTATTATGTTCACTACCATGGAACTGCCTTTAGTTTGTAACTTGTGCAGCTTCAAAGAAATGCTCTACAGGTTTACTGCACTGCTGACATAATCGTAATTTCAAAAAACCTGAGAAAATTGTGAACATAACAGCTGTCGTAATGCTTCTAATCAAATTTACTGGTCTAATTATACTGAATGCAAATGCCAGAAAGATATGTGGTGTTAATAATCTGTCCTCTTGTGCTCAGGATTAGAATTACATTGAACCTTTTAAACCGTTACACATTTCCTCAGTGCTTTGCATATGTTCCATATAAGCAGTATTTTTATTAATGTAAGTTAGTCTAAGTTATTTTCTGTATGAGGTTAACTTTCATCTCACTTTTTTTTTTTAACAGTTGTGAAATAGTCTTCATTTTATCTAATTTAATATGCTGCTAAATGCAATTTTAAAGGTTGTTTGCAAAACTTTGCAGTGACTATGAGAAATGTTTCACCTGGAGTGGAAAATGCTATGTAAATAGTTGGATTGTAAAGAAAGAATCTCTTATAGTATGCCTGTATTGATTTTAAAATGCTGTAGAGTGTGGATATTTAAAAAAAAAGGATATATAATTTACCCAACTGCTTAAAATCTTATTTTGTAAATTCTACCGGAGTTAAAAGTTTATGTAGATTATAAAAGAAGATTTGGAGATTCTGCGTTTGTTGATTGTGCAAAAAATGGCTTATAAATTTTAGTTTAGGTAATACCTAAATAAAGACTTGTGCACATATTACAATGTAGTAGTTTGTTTTTTTTTAGGGGAGAGGGTTTACCTTCTTGAAGTTGTAGATTACATAGCTACACTAGATGCTTTTATTTATAAAAATTCTATCTGCTGATCCACCAATCTAAACAGGTAACAGAACATACACACACAAAATTCAAACAGCAACAAGCAAACATAGCACACAATACAGTTAACAAAGCCAAAATGAAATAAAGTGGCTGCATAACCAAGCTTAAAAGGGCGTTGGTGGTTTGAAGGAGAGGAACGGATGGAGCTCTCAGATTTCGCTGGATCTTGTTTACCTGTTTTTCTGAAGTTGCCTGGAATTATGCCCCATATCAAGCATAAGGGGAAGTTGAGAGGCACTGTTTCTTCAACGGCTTGTTCAACGTAACAGAAAATAGAGAGCTGCTTCTCCATTGAACCCAGAAGGGACACCAGTTGGAAGCGCAGAGACACTAGCCATGGAGCTAATGGCGGCGTCTTTAGCTTCATCGACATCTTTGAGTCCTGGGGCGCTAATAACACCCTCCCCACCCTTCAATGAAACAACATTTGGAGAAACCTGACCCGGGGGAAGTGTAACAATGGGACAAATATTCGCAGAGACGGAAGAGGAGAAACCCTCAGACGAACCTATGAAATCTGAAGTAAGTGGGAAAGTTAACATCACCTCCCATAGTCAATACACCCCGGGTCGTGAGGAAAGATGCCATGAGTGGGTATTGGCATCGACTCCTCGGGTGAAAGGAGGAACCTCTAGTGAGCACAATAGTGTGAAAACTCCTGGAGGTGAAAATTTGGCGAGTGGTGTTTCAGAAAAAATAATTGTAAAACCTGCAGTAATAACATTGGATTTGGTGTGGACAGCAATAACGTCTTTGGAGCAGTCAATTACATCTTTAATATCAGCAGTAGCTGGTATAAATAAACGCACACAGATGTGGGAACAGCTAGCTGTGCTACAAACACCAAATTAAAAGAAATGGAGCAGAAAATGACTCAAGTCCAGAAGGTTCAATCTGGTTTAATACAAGGGGACTTGTTACAGACAAGAAAATTAGAGAAGATTGAAAACGAGATTAGATATTTAAATTTAAGAGTTCAGAATTTTCCACAGATCCAATATATTACTCCATGTGAACAATTCAGAAAATACCTTCAAGTGGTTTTAAAAATAGACTCTGAAGCTGTTCCATCTTTGCAAAGATATTTTTTGTATCTTTCAATAAATAAGAAGAATTACAGTCTCGAAAACGGAATTTAACATTAGAACCTCAGATGTCTAATTTATCTGCATTGTTGGAATCATCACCTGGAGAGGAACAAGTGATAAAACGCAAAACATTATTAAAGTTCCTATTTCCTACTGATAGAAATTTAGTGCTTAAATTGTTTCTACGAAATAGACAGGTTGTGTACTATGGCAAAACAGTATGGTTATTTCCAGATATAGTAAAAATTACACAGCAAAGGAGGAAAGAATTTTTAGGTCTTTCCTCACAAGCAAGACATCTTGGTGCTCAGATTTCTGTAAGGAACCCTTGTAAATGCATTATGAGATTTAATAATGTCAAGTATATATATTATGAGCCTTCAGACCTTAAGTCTTGATGCAAAAGCTTTAATTGGGACTACTACAAGCTAAGTTATCGCAATTTGGAAAAACCGAGTAACTCTTTAATACTTCTTTGTATATGCTTCAGGAAGAGATCCTTTGAATTATGATTCCCCCTTATATTACATGGTAAAAGGGATATTAAATATTAATTACTACATATTAAGATGTTGGCTAGGTTATATGTTAAAAGTTTTATTAGGATAATATGGCAGTGATTACTTTGTTAAAATGGATATTTGTTTTCCTTGTTTATTGCTTGTTATTAATATCCTTCTTATTGACATGTTTATTATCAAATATTGGTATAATCAATAAATATTAAATTATAAAAAAAAAAAAACAAGCTTAAAGGGTCCTAGACTGCAGTTAGTGTTGTCTTTCGTCAAAAGCCATGGCAAACTGATGAATTTTAACTTGTTTTCTAAAACGAAGCTGGTCGTTTTCAGCTCTAAGCTCCTCAGGCAGTTCATTCCATAGGATTAGACTAACTATACTAAATATATGTTCTCTGTTAGAAGCCAAGTGAACATGTTTCATCCTAAGCAGTTCAAGGAGGTCCTGAGACGAGAAAAAGAGGGCGCACATGGGAGCATATCAGTGGATAGCAAGTTGAGACAAGTTGTGCCAGGCCTTATAGCAGTAATGAGACTCTTAAATCTGATCCTCCACTCCACAGGAAGTCAGTGTAAGGACATTAGCACAGGTAAGATGTGTTCACGTGAGGGAGGGCCAGAGATCAGCTATGTAGCAGAATTCTGAATTAGTTGCAGAACTTTCAGATGTGAATGTAGGAGGCCAAGGGCAGAGAGAACTGAAGATTGGGTACTAACCGGAAATCAGAGAATTCAAGAAAAGTTTTAAGAGAGCATAGCAGCCACAGTTTGAAATAGGATTGAACCAGAGAGTTAATCTGTGGGCACAAGGACAAAGCAGAGTCAGTAGGAACCCAGATCAGGTGCTTGCTGTTTAATAGGATGGTTGTTAAACATGAAAATAGACGGAAACGTATGTGGAAGCACCCTTGCCAAAAGCACCATCTCAGACTTGGAGGCTGATGCAGTATCATGTGACTCCAACCTGGATGCATGGTTTTTGAACATGCGCACATCCCCTCTTCTTGGGCACTCGATCCAGTATTCTAATGAGCTGGCACGCTAAAAGGGACTCGCAATGGATAATTTGCGCATCCCTGGCACATCCATGCCATCGAGCGCACAGGAAAAGAGGCTTTCAACAGCTATGGGTTAGGAAAGTGGATGCTCGTAAATTGAGCTTCCCTTTTCCTAACCTGAATGCTGTCAAGTTTTTTTGGGGGGTTTTTGCAGCTTTCTGTGGTTTCTCCTGCTTAGCATTGCAGCAAAATTAAGTAGGAGGAATCACAAAAAAATATATTATTTGTTCTTCTGAGCATGGCTTGGGATGCCCCAAAACTTAACACCAGCTCTGGGCTGATGTTAATTTTTGAGTGTTAAAACGTGCGCGTTGGCCGCACATTTTTTTTTTTTAGATCAGGGGTACTAGCTAATAGCCTCATCAGCATGGCATTTGCATGTGATGAGCGCTATTAGCTATGCACGTTTTGGACAAGCTAATCCCAATATTGCATTGGGCGTATGTCTAGCGTGTCCAAAACGGGTGTCTAACCACGCGTTTAGCAGCACGTTGAGCTCAGCACCTGATATTGCATCGGCCCCTTGATGTTTAAAGCAAACCTATTATTAGACAATCAGCTCTGCACTTTTGAGAGAGTGTGAGTTTTTGTAAAGGAGCGCTGAAGTCTAGGGAGATGGGAAAGAAAAACTGAATGTCATAGGAATGTAGTTTAAAAGAGACCTCAAGAAATCCCAACACACAGCTCAATACTGTAAAGTGCGGCCGCGTTTACCCCGCTCCTAACTTGCGTTCTACTCACTTTCCGGCCATGTTAGCCCTTCCTACGATACACTATCCCCTTTAACCTACTCCTACCACGTCCTAAAATCCCCGGGCAACCCCTTCCGCACGCGGCATGTATATTGCATGTAAACGAGCGAATTAGCTATTCCCTAGCATCCAGTAACCCGCGCCCCAACTATTGCTATTTTACCCTGCCATTTTGCCGCGCGTTTAACCTGCTAACTTACCGCCTACCCTTACCCCTGTGTTAGAGGCAGGGGTAAGGGTAGGCGGCAAGCTTTCCCCCAGCCCCCGCTCACCTGCCCTGGCCGCATCCATGGATGCTGGTCTCCGGGGCAGCCCCAGTCCTCTCCCCTCCTCCTGAAGCAAAAAAAAAGGCGAAAAAAAAAGTTGCAAGAGAGAGAGGGGAGAGGACGAGCAATCCTACGCTCGGCGACTTACTTTTGCAGCTCCCCTCCGGACATCGTGGCTTCCCTGTGCCAGTCCCCTCTCCCCTCCTCCCAAAGCAGGGTGCGAAAAGCAGCCTTGCTCCGGGAGGAGGGAAGAAGGGACTGGCAGTGTAAAGCGGCGAAGCGACTTACTTTTTGCAGCCCCTCCGGACATCGGACGACCTCTTCTGCCTCCAGCTGCTCGCGAAGATGGACGCCTGCACGGCCGCTGAAGACGTGACATCACATGCCGTGACGCCAAATGTTGTGACGTCACGTCTTCAGCGGCCGTGCAGGCGTCCATCATCGCGAGCCGCTGGAGGCAGGAGAGGTCGTCCGATGTCCGGAGGGGCTGCAAAAAGTAAGTCGCTTCGTCGCTTTACACTGCCAGTCCTGTCTCCCCTCCTCCCGGAGCAAGGCTGCTTTCGCGCCTTGCTTCGGGAGGAGGGGAGAGGGCTGACAATCACCCGCCCGCCGGCTCCCACCGCCGCCGCCTGGATAAACGCGCGCCCGCCGGCTCCCGGGAGGGGGGGGAACCATCCACTTCGTGGTACCTGTCATTTCAAATGTCAGTTGAAATGACATTTGAAATGACAGGTACCAGCGCACCCAGGATACTGTATAGGCACTGTATTAAGCGCCTATACAGTAAAATGGGTTGCGCGGGCCTAACCCTTCGCCTAACGCTTGGCAGACGTGGCTTGCATTTGCAAGCAATTTGAATAGAGTATCGAGCGGTATGTGAGCAGGACTGTGCGCCCAGCACTGCCGCACTTTAACGCGGCCTTGCTGTATCGACCTGACAGTACATAGTGTGCAAAGTATATACGGCCGAATTTTAAAATGGCCATGCGCACAAATAGCAGTTACTCATGTGGCCGAGGGTGCATTTTCATTAGGGCCCGGCCACGCGAGAAATTGACGATATGTGCACAATTGCTGGGCCCTGAAAAAGGGGTGGGCTGTGGTCTGGTGGGGGGGTCAGGATGGGACAGAGGACGGCTGGGACAGCTGTCCCGGGGAAGCGTGCACTGGCAGTTGGCCAGTGCACGCAAGTTGCTTCTGCTCCAATGGAGCAGTAAGTAAAAAACATTTTTTAAAAATTCTTTTACTTAGGTAGGGGTCAGGGTAGTGGGGGGGGGGGGGGGGGGGAGTAGGGAAGTTCCCTCCTAGTCCGTTCCTTAATTGAAGCGGACTGGCATTGAACTGGGGGAGGCCTAATTGTGTTGCTGCTCATAATTTGGTAAAATTCCCCCCACCTGCTCGTGCCACCCTCACATGCGCGCATGGATTATAAAATCTGGCACCCATGTGCATGCTGTCATGCACATGTTATAAAATCCTTATGGGAACCGCATGCCCATGGACGCACACACGCGCCTTTTAAAATCTACCCCATATTGAATAGTATAGGGGAAAGAGAGGATCCTTGCGGCACCCCAGTGGGAAATGAATTAAAATCAGAGAAACTGTCTCCAATTCGTACTCTAAAAGAGTGGTCAGACAGAAAAGAAGCAAACCAAACAAGTATGGTGGACAAGAGAGCCAGAAGGATATCAGGGTTAATGGTGCCGAAAGCCGAAGAAATATCTAAAAGCGCTAGCAGAAAACAAGAACTCCCATCAAATCCAAACTGAATGATGCTGAAGCTTTCCAATAACAATGATTCGGTGTTATGGAGTTAGGCAGAAGTCAAATTGAGATTGGTGAAGCATGCGATTGCCCTCCATATAATCTTGAAGTTGCGAAAGAACTATCTTTTCTGTAACTTTGTACAAAAGTGCCAGGGAAGAATTTGACTGATAGTTATGTAGGTTGAAAACATCTAGGTTAAGTTTTTTCATGAGTGAGCTCATACCTGTAGATTTGAGAGCAGATGGGTACCATCCTTCAGATAGAGAAGCATTCACAAAGCCTACGAATAAATCGGCCTCATCTGAACGCAGAACTTTTATAGGGGCAGTGGAAAGGAATTAAATGAGCAGTACTTATTTTTCAGCCCAGCCAGGATAGAAACAATCTCAGCCGAGCAGGTAAGAGAGAACTGGGTCCAAGGCATAGGTGTACAGTATAGTACCCAAGTTAAGCATGGAACAGTGTACTGGATCCAAAGATAGCAAAAGGTCACTAGGAGGTACAGTAGGAGGAGAAGAGGAGGTGACAGGCTTAACAGTGACTTGTGTTGTCTTAGCCTGGAAAAAAAATTAGCTATTCTTTCACAAGAGAGAATTGCATTCAGAAGTAAAAATCAGAGAATGGACTATTCTGAATAGTTCACATGGCTGTGAAGCAGCAGCAGCTTCTTGTTACAAATACCAGTCCTCCTCATCCTTGTCTACCGCAGATCTACAGCGGGATAACGCGTGATAATTAGCAAGAGCAACCTTGGATTTGTATTTATGCCACAGACATTCTATCTTTTGTAGTTCGTTTTTTAGGGTCCTTAATAAAGTAGAAAACCATGGGGGCTCAGTGAAAACTTTTGATTTGGAAGGATTTCAGAGGAGCAATCACATCCAGAGCTGAGTGTAGCGAAGTCTGCATGTATAGTAGACAGACGTAAACACCTCAGTTTAGGTTTGCAGCTTCAGCAACATAACTTTTGCTAAATGAGAGCCAAAACATCCTAACTTTTAAGCTTCTGTTGGAAATAAAATGTATATCATATCATAGATTAGATAGTCCTAATCTTAATAGCTTTTTCTTTTTTTATTGCAGGGTTTCTCATGAAATATCTGAGTACATCTGCAATAAAAACTGTCCAGTATACCAAATTAAAAATAAGGAATTTATGTGTTCATTTTGTTCAGGATTCTTACAAAGAGTCATTTCTTTCTAGCTTTTATTGGAAAAATTGCATTAAAGTGCTGAATTGATGGTATTCACTCTTTCCCATCTCATTCCTATTGATGAAACTCCTTTGGATTTTGGTCCATTCTCTCAGTGAGTGCTGGAGAGATCCCAGGAGAGTAAATATTCTCCAGGGCTTGTTTTTGGCTCAGTGGTAAATAGGATTGATCTTCATAAAAATAATCTTTCTATAGTTTTGTGGTATTTTAGCAAGCAAGAAAAAAAATAGAGGTGAAAATCTAAAACTCTGCTCTATTAGATGATAGGTGGGAAGCCAACAGTTGCTCAAATGCAGATGGTTCATAATGATGTATCATTGAAAGTTACTAAGAGAACATGGAATTGAGGGCATCCCAGTAGAAAGGCTGCAATAAATGCAAAAATGGACCAGGTGCTTTTAAGAAAAGAGCAGAAAGATTTCAATTTACCCCTATTAACTGATAAGTAGGTAGTTAATAAAAACAAAAAACATACTTTGAAATGTCTGTATACAAATGCTAGAAGTTTAAAAAATAAGATGAGCTAGTGTATAGCACTGGATGAAAAGGTTGATATAATTGACATCTCAGACCTGGTGGAAAGAGGATAACCAATAGAACACTGTGATACTAGGGTATAAATTATTTTGAAATGATAGAAAGGATCAAATTGATGGATGGGTGGCACTATATATTAAAGAGTACATTGAGTTAAACAGGATAAAATGTCTTCAGCAAACAAATATCCTGTCTTTATGGATAGAAATTCCAGGTGAAAAGGGGAATAAAATAGCAATGGGGGTATATAATCATCCACCTGGCTAGAATGAACTAACAGACAATAAAATGCTAAAAGAAATTAGGGAGGCTAACAAACAGGTTAATACAGTAAAGTGCGGCCACGGTTACCCCACTCCTAACCCGCTTTCTACTCACTTTCCGGCCGCGTTAGCCCTTCCTGCAATACACAATCCCCTTTAACCGATTCTTACCGCCTCTTTAAATCACCGGGTAACCCCTTCCACCCGCGGCATGTATATTAGATGTAAACGATCGAATTAGCTATTCCCTCCCATACAGTAACGCGCGCCCCGACTATCGCTTTTTTAACCTGCCGTTTTGCCGCGCGTTTAACCTACTAACTTACCGCCTACCCTTACCCCTGCGTTAGAGGTAGGGGTAAGGGTAGGCGGCAAACTTACCCCCAGCCCCCGCTCACCTGCCCTGGCCGTGTCAATGGGTGCTGGTCTCCGGGGCAGCCCCAGACCTCTCCCCCCTCCTCCCGAAGCAACGAAAGCGGAAAAAATCTAAAAGGCCAAAAAAAAAAAAGTAGCAACGAAGTGGACGGTTCTCCTACGCTCGGGATTGCCAGTCCTCTCTCCCTTCCTCCCGAAGCAAGGCGCGTAAAGCAATGACTTACTTTTTTCGCAGCCCTCCTCCGGAGACGGACATCAGCAGAGGCGGATCGCGGCTCCCCTGCCTCCCGGAGGCAAAGATGGATGCTTTATGTATAATCATCGGTCCCAAAGTTCCAATATTTTCTTTATATTTTTCTTGCAAATAAATAAAACCACCACTTATCTTTAGTATCGTTTAGTGTTCAGTTCATTTCATATTGCAGCTAGTATAACAAATCGCATCGGTCCCAACATGCGCCGTGCTTTGAGTTAAGACTCTGCTTCAGGGGATGTGGTCTTACATAGTACCAAATATTGAAATAAATAAAATGAGTAAAAATAGAATACTAGCCCATAGCTCCCAAGTAACACTGCATACACTCCATCCTTTTAAACTCCACCAGTTCCGCAGGTTCTAACCTGATCCCGGAAGTACTCCATCATTTTATTGACAAATTATTTAGGTGAACTTAGGCAGTCGCCTATGGCACCGACCCTTAGGGAGCACTGAAGAGCAGCCAAGTGGTGTCGCTTGCGGCAAAGAGGAGTAGAGATTCATCAGACCGCGAGCAATGTGTAGTGCTCACAGCCCTGAGAAGCATACAGTGGGCAGCACGAATGAGGTAGGAGGAGTTGGGCCCGAGACCAGTGGGAGCGGCGTGATGCAAACGGGGGGGGGGGGGGCGCAAGGCAGAAGTCGCCTAGGGCACCTACTACCCTTGCATCAGCCCTGCTACATGGTGAACAACACAGCCGAGCACCGAGAGAAAGAAAAGAGATAGTGAGTAGAGCTGCAGCTAAGAGGCTTGAGGCGGACCTCCCCTGGAAGGGGAACTGGTACCTGAGGCCTATTAGGCACAGTATGTTCGTATAAGGTTTTGCCTAATCTGGCTGCCACTCAGCATGGGCTTGTGGGTTCGTGC
The DNA here is from genome assembly GCF_901001135.1 of Rhinatrema bivittatum. NCBI lineage: Eukaryota > Metazoa > Chordata > Amphibia > Gymnophiona > Rhinatrematidae > Rhinatrema > Rhinatrema bivittatum. The sequence goes on from NC_042623.1 coordinate 61,007,068, forward strand.
AGGGAGATATGGGGGATCCCGTGGACGTAGGTCCATTGGTATTCCGTGGTGTACAGCCACATTATGGAAAACGCAGCGCAGCAACACAATCTTAGCAACTTTGGGTGGGGCATACATTAAAGCTCCACCCGTGTTGTCCAAACTGAGAAAGCAACTTTTCAGAAGGCCGAAGGTGTGTTATATGACGCACTGTGTGGCACATTAGGCCTCGTATCTCATCTCTGCTGGCATGTTTGGCATGTGTTTGTGGGTGAGAAGCCAGGACTTGCAACCGTACCGAGTCTCCTGTGGCACCGTACAGGCCGGCCTCAAAATTGTCAAAGAGGACCGATTGCCTAAATATAAAGGAATCGTGCGCGTCTCCCAGGTATCTGGCAACCACGTCCAGGATGCGCATTTGAGCGCCAGAGACAACTTGCACTTTGATAGAGTGGAAGAGCTTTCTGTTGTGGTATGTCTCCTCCCTCCGATGGGGTGGAACGATGGCCACGTGAGTGCAGGCGATAGCTCCGACAACATTGGGAAAGTTTGCGAAGGCATAGAAAGGTCTCTTTAAGTCCATCAAGTCCTGCTTGTCACGAGGAAATTGAATATATCGATTAATGCAGTCAGTGACTGCTTTGATGATCTGGTCCAGACAGTGTGAGAATGTGGTTTGCGACATTCACCCCACGACCCCTACAGTGGGTTTGGAAGGAACTGCTTGCCGTGAAATGAAGGGCAGCCAAGAGTTTGGTGAGGCCGGGGATGGCGTGGGACCTTGTGGTGACCAGATCCAGATCCCCTTGGATGTCTTCATATAATTCCAGGATTGCCCGAGAGCTCTTGTTACCTGTGATTAGTAGAGCTGCTGCCACAGGGTAGGAGAGGGAGAGCGGGGGGTCTGCTGCATATTGCTGCAGACCAGGAGGAGGAAGGACAGAGAAGAGCCATTCACACCCATGAGAAGCCTCAAACTGCACTTCTCCATGTTTAGCAGAGGTAGGAAAGAGAGGGACTGATTGAAAACCCCACTGCTGTACTTCATGAGGGCATGGGGAAGAGAGGAGCCAATTGTGGCTGTCAGAACCTTTGCAGCCTCTGCTGTACCCTGAGGAAAGCAGAGGAAAGCTGGGCTATCACAGCAGTGAGAAACATTTCCGACTACTGCCACGTGCTCTGCCACAGAGAAAGGAGAGCTGCACAAGAAAAGTGAGTAGAACGGCTCAAGGAAAGAAAGGAGGAAGTGTGACTGGGATTGACAGTATGATGGGGGAAGAAATAATGAAGACAGGATAAACTGGGAGACAGGAATCCATGATTGACCTGGTCAAGGGAAGTGAGAGTGGATGGAAGACACAGTGGAGAGAAGGAGAGGGTCCTCAGGAATGACGCTGGACAGAGGTAGAGAGGGAGGGATAGAAAGATTATCATAATTCAGGAGGAAAGTCAGGAAAAAGATCACCAGGGATCGAGGTGGAAGGAGAACGAAACAGCCAGATGTGGATATTGCATCAAACCCATAAGTTATTTAGGGGGAGAAGCTTTGAAAAGCAAGCTATTTTGCTGTTTCTAAAATCCAAATTAGTTTGTGGCTCATTTTCTGTATGTGTTTGTAAGAATCATAAAAAAAAAGCAGGCTAAGGGGGGGGGGGGGGGGTTATCAATTTTCAGGGAGGGTAAGTTGTGCGGGTAAACCACGTGAAAACTGCAATTCCCTGCCACTGAGGGTAAAAGCGGCTCCGCCATGAACAGCATGCAGCCTTACCTGCGGGGGGATAAAGGAGCACAGCTAGGCTGGAAAAGGGCATGGAAAAGTTTAATTTTGAAATTCTCGGGGGCACTTTCACGCATGTGCTGTGCACTGGCTTCAAAGCAGATGAAAAGTACGCAAGAAGAAAGAACTAGCTTTCCTCTGCCTGCCCATGTTTCCCTTTGAAAATGAGATTGCAGGTCTGCCGGTACCGGTGCGGACTTTCTGCCAGGTCACACCAAGTTGCCAGCCTGGAATATTTATGAACTTGCTTCCTTTTCTCCATTGCAGCTGGACTGGAAGGTGCCATGCCCTTGAAAATTGCCCTCCCCACATACTCAAGTTTAGATCAAAGGTTTATACATCAGGAATGATTCTAGAGTGCCTCTCATTATTTCTTTGTGTTATGGCATACAAAAATTAAAGAGAAGCATGCGGGGTTACGTAAATCCTTTTGAAGCTGAAAAGGGATCCTGAAAGGCTGGAAAGGAAACCCCTGATCTAGGATATTTATAGATGTGAAGATGGACAATAATACATTACTAAACCAAGATCAATCGCAAAGGATAACCAGAAGAGAGAGAGATCTTTTTTCAGTTAAAAAAAAAAATTAATTCAGGAAATGTATGTGAGTATTAAAGATTTTAGCGTTAGCCAAATTGTGACTTAGGAGAAAGTGCACACTTGTAAGGCCAAGCAGGCAGAACCAACCTTTTATCTTTCTATAAAGTCCTTCCATAGCTCTATTAGCATATCTTGTCACTAGCTTTGGGAATGGCTCCCTGATAACTCAGTCTCCTAAACCACTCGGTGATTATTTTGCATGAAAATAACTGCAAAATTCCTGCTATATTACTGATGCGGGGGCTGAGCACCAGAATTCTCCCACTTTATTGTACACATACCCAATACCTCACAGGAATGATAATGACGGGAAATTATCATAAAAGACGTTCCTAAGGAAATACTTTCATATAATATTGACAGCATAATAATACTTAAGAAAGCATGCATAGCAAGGGGTTCTAATGGTAGTATAAAATCACACAATTGAAATGCAACTGCTTTTTTGATATTCATGACACCAGCACCCTGTGTTAGTTGCACAAGCCTTGTCATACAGAGAAATTCCTGTTACCTTTTTTTTTTAATCATGCACAAATAAGTTAGTTTTAATTATTTTTGCAATAAAAGGTTGTGGCATCACAGTAATGCACTTAAATTTGGCCAGTTCTTGCTTCCCCAGGAGGAAGACAGTTGCTCATACAAGATGTACACATACATTTATTATGTGAGGCTGATCAGGATTTGAGGCTCCGTGGGGGTAAGCTGAGAAAATATTTCTTCACAGAAAGAGTGCTGTCTACTTGAAATGGCCTCCCAGAGGGCACTGAGGAGACTAAAATGGTAACGGAATTCAGAAGAGTGTGGGATATATATATACGGGCTGATACAGTAAAGTCTGCAGGAGAGCGGGCGAACGCACTGGCCACTCGCCGGTGCGCGTGATGTAGTATTTAAATTAGGTCCGGCGGTAGATCCGGGCAAAAGGAGGCGCTAGGGACACTAGTGCATTCCTAGCGCCTCCTTTTTGACAGGAGCGGCAGCTGTAAGCGGGTTTGACAGCCGACGCTCAATTTTGCCGGCGTCGGTTCTCGAGCCCGCTGACAGCCACGGGCTGAGAAACTGGACGCCGGCAAAATTGAGCGTCCGGTTTTCGGCCCAACAGCCGTGGGCTGAATTCAAAATTATTTTTTTTTTTACTTTTTTTACTCTTCGGGACCTCCGACTTAATATCGCTATGATATTAAGTCGGAGGGTGCACAGAAAAGCAGTTTTTACTGCTTTTGTGCACTTTCCCGGTGCCGGAAGAAATTAGCGCCGACCTTTGGGTCGGCGCTAATTTCTGAAAGTAAAATGTGCAGCTTGGCTGCACATTTTACTTTCTGTATCCCACGCACATACCTAATAGGGCCCTCAACATGCATTTGCATGTTGAGGGCCCTATTAGGTGCCACGGGTTGGACGTGCGTTTTCCTCCCCGGCTTGGCTGCACATTTTACTTTCTGTATCCCGCGCGCATACCTAATAGGGCCATCAACATGCATTTGCATGTTGATGGCCCTATTAGGTGCCGCGGGTTGGACGCGTGTTTTTCTCCTCTTACTGAATAAGGGGTAAGGGAAAACGCGCGTCCAATAGCAGGCTAACAGGATCCCTGGTGGTATCGTGATGGAAATGAAACACTGAGGTGAGCTGTACCTGCTGCTCCGTGCAACTTATTACAGTGTTCTTCTTCCAAGAAAGCATCGGGCGTGCTTGCGAGGGCATGTAGGGAAAGGGTGGGAGGTCAGGTAAAAGATGTGAGGAGAGCTAGCTGGTGTTGGGTTGCATATGGGTACATGAAAGTTAAATGTGCAGACCAGACAGGCCATTTTGGTCTTGATCTGCCATCAATTCACTGTTCCTCTTTAGACACAGGACAGCACAAGGTACCGTTGTTCAGTACTTTTTTTCAAGAAGAAATAAATGGTATGCTAAGGGATTTTTTTTAGATACAACCAATCTCTAATCTCTAGTGAGAGAACTTCTAAATGACACACAATTGTTAAAATTATGTACAGGAATTGTTTCTTGTTAATAACTTTCCTGTCTGAGAACACACAGCTGTAGTGTCCCTGAAGCAGCATTATCACAAACCTGTAACAATGAATGAATGCGTAATATGTGGTAAAAGACATCCCTATATGTACCCATCCAGGATAAAAATGTCTTTCAGGATCCAAAATATTTCATGAATGTAGCGTATTCAGATTGGCGCAGGGCTCAGGAACAATCAAGGAACCACCACAATGCTGGTGCAATTATTGATTTACAATGCTTCACAGTTACATAAATCAGAATAATAGCTCACCTTGCATCAGGCACAAATCTCAAGTAGACATATTACTTAGGGATGTACCGTGAGGCCCTGCCAGCTCCCCTGGGGCTTGCTCAAGCTCTTTAGGCCTGGGCTGATATGACAGGGTGACCCAGAAACCCTTGTGGCCTTTTGCCTTAAGGAGGCCTGGGTTAAAGGCCTGAACTGGGCTCCTTAGGGTAGAATGAGGGAGATGTCGGTAGACTCTGTTATAATGAAAAATGTAAAATGTTTCATTACTTTTATACCCAATTGCTAAAAATAGAGATGCTAACTTTGTTTAGTAATATACATCCTTTGCTAGCCTGTCCATGCATAACGTTTTGCAATAGAACGACTCCATCTTCATTTCAATTGATTATTCTTACTGGACAACACTTTATAGATTGGTTCATCTGGCCCATCAACCAATCTTATCCAGCCTGCCAGGACTGCAACAAAAAGCCTGGAGGCAGCGACAATAGAGGGCGTGTGACAGTATCCAGCATGGGGAGATTGAAAGCTCCCGCTTACTGTTCCTGTGGTGGCCCTGCTGCAGTTTCCCCATGCAGCTTCTAAAAGTCTGCTCGGGAGTTGCAAGCAGGGAGAGCGTCGGATTTTCTGAAATGTTTCAAAAGAATTTCCTACTGCAAGGAGTCTGCATCCAGTTTGCAGGTTCCGGTAGGAAAGTGCCCACTGATCAAGAGTACCTACTACCAGAGAGTTCAGATTTGTCAGTGACTATATTGGTGATTTTCTTTGCAGCTTCCTTTTCTGTATTAAAGTGCATTATTCCAAAGTGTACGCTCTGTGAAATTTTATCTGTACTCAAGCAAATGGTAAAAGGATTTTTTTCAACCACAGCTGCCTTTGCAGTGTGTTTCTTTTATTGAAAGAAAAAGATTTATTTATTTATTTATTTATTATTTTTGTTATACCGAGTTTCATGACAGGCATCACATCAACCCGGTTTACAAATAACAATGTGTGTAAAGCATAACGTAATGTAATAAACAATATTCCCAATAAAACTGTGAACTTTAAATACAGTGAATCAATTACAGGGTGTGAGAAAGTTACAATAAAACAGGGAAAATTAACTTGGAACTGGAAGAGGGGAGAGATTGAACAATGCAATATTTACATTTCATCCAATTAATGTAATAGTATAGCAGAGTAAATAAATAAGCCTATGTGAATAAATGTGAATAAATAAAATAATAAATAAAATAAAATAAAATAAATAAATAAATAAATAAAATAAATAAAATAAAATATATGTGAATAAATAAAAGATCTTGAAAGGAAACCTAAGGCCTTGAAAGACTGACTCGTTCCAACTTTCCCCCACACCCCTCCCCCTCCTTTGTATAAGGAAAAAAAAACAGCGATGGCCATCTGGCCTAGGTGAGTTCCTGAGCTTTGTTAGCTGGTTGGAGAAGGGCTACACAAAAATGAAGCCTGAAGGCTTTTGGGGAGTGTGTCATTCCAATGGGTTTGTTGCTTGAGAATGGCTCCCCAAACATTTTGGAGTTTTTGGATGGAGAAGCATGGAGTTCAGGAGACCCAAGATCGCTAATCTCTTTCCTGAGCAGAAGGGAAAGCATGCAAAACCATGCAAATGACAGGAGTAGGAGCCAATGTGATAACTCGACACCATTGAGCCACATCCATCCAGTAAGTTTGTCAGAGATAAAGAAGTGAAGTCCTTATCAGAGCCAACTGGTTTGGTTTTTTTTTTGTTCTAACTATGTCATCTGATGTCTAACCAATGAGTTACCTTGCAGGATCTGAGGAAGTTCATTTTCTATACAAAGGACGTTTCCATAAAGACAAAATAGACAATATATTAATGTAAGTTGTTTTGCTAAGATGGAGTTCATTGCTGCTATACATAACCCATTTCTTTTCTTCTTCTGTATCTTGATTCCTTGGAAAGGTTTTGTCAAGTCATTTCCAAAATCTTTGTGGGGGTGGAAGTAAGGGTGTCGCCACAGTGTCCCATATTAGTGACGTCATTGTCTCCGCAGATCCTGGCATATGAGCTCTGAGAAAGTAGGAGTGTAATGGGTGTCTGACATTCCTCAATGGAAATGTGTATCTGAAGTGAACTGTTTAACAAAACTCATGAGCCCATTTGGTTCGGGATTCCTTCCTTCCTGTCTCCTGTGCTGAGAGGCTGACTGGTAAGTCCAAGGAGTGGAATCCCAGGGCTTTAGGATCAAGAGTGAATTTCTGAGATTTTCTGAGGAAACAGAGAAGATATCTTAAGGAACTTGGGAGTTAGTCCCATACTCCTCTGTCTGAGAGCGTTTCCTTCAGTATTTTGGAGAAAAAGGATTTTTCTTGGTGGGTAGTCACAGGAAAGACTGCCTTGCAGGGAGAAAGTCCCCCAGCGCTGCTGCTTAAAGGAAAGCATTAGCGTAGGCATTTCTGATGCACATCAGGAGCAGTTTCCCAGTTTGCAGGTACTACTGAGGACGTGCCCAGAGAGGCATGTTATCAAGTGTGCCTGATGTGAACAAGGAGTGAAGATTTGCCAATGATCACACACACACATACACACACACACACTCTCTCTCTCTCTCTCTCACACACTCTCTCGGCAGAATAAGTGATACAAGGAGCAGCATAGAACTCCTCCTAGCTCTGCCCTGCAAAGAATGCTTCTGCAATTCCCATTACTTGCAGCATAGTGTACATTTTCCCCCACTCAGGGCTTGTGCCCTGAGTCTCAGCTGCTCCTGTTTGTATTTCCCCTGCTTTAGACTTGTACGAAGAGGGAAGAAAAAGAGTCAGGCCTGGCCTTGAACCAGGGTCAGTTCTGTTGGGAGGCCTGTGCTATCCTCATAAGTCACAGGGTGGTTCTGCTAGTTACAGCCAAAAAAGCTGAGAAGGCTTGCTTACCTGATTCTAGCCAGATAGCCCTTTTACCACACGTTGGAGGACTCAGATTGCTCCTTAGGGATTCATAGATGATCAGTGGTGACAGCCCAGTGTTTCTGACCATTTGAAAGCTGAAAATTGTGCTGTGGACCTTGGGATGAGTAAGATCTGTAACCTTGAGCATCTGTGAAGCAACCCTGCTGATTGAATCTGTTGGCAGTATTTGTAATATATGTGAAAGTTTTGAGGAAGCAGATAAAAAGCACTTCCACTGCTTTCTTACTACTGGTGGACGGGTGGATCTTGTGGTCTGGTGTGATGTAAGGAGAATCACACCAGGAGAGCAGGAACAAAGGGGGAGGAGAGAAGGTGGAAAGGGGGGGGGGGGGGGGTAAATAAAATTCCAGATCTAGAGGTAGTCATGGAAGAAGCTGATTTAGATGTAGAAGCTGTCAGGGAGACCTGGTACACAGACAACTATGACTGGGATATAGATCAGTGAGCCTGACTTCAGTGCCAGGAAAAACTGTGGAAACTGTTATAACCAATAAAATCACAGAACATATAGACAGTCATGATTTAATGGGACACAGCCAGCATGGATTTACCCAAGGGAAGTCTTGTCTCACAAATCTCCTACATTTGTTTGAAGGGGTGAATAAACATGTGGACAAAGGTGAACTGGTAGATGTAGTGTATTTGGATTTTCAGAAGGCATTCGACAAAATCCTGCATGAGAGGCTTCTAAGAAAACTAAAAATTCATGGGATAGGAGGTGATGTCCTTTCGTGGATTGCAAACTGTTTAAAAGACAGGAAACAGAGAATAGGATTAAATTGTTTGTTTTCACAGTGGAACAAGGTAAACAGTGGAGTGCCTCAGGGATCTGTACTTGGACCGGTGCTTTTTAATATATTTATAAATGATCTGGAAATAAACATGATGGGTGAGGTGATAAAATTTGCGGATGACACAAAATTATGAAGAGTAGTTAAATCTCAAGTGGATTGTGATAAATTACAGGAGGACCTTGCAAGACTGGAAGATTGGGCTTCCAAATTGCAGATGAAATTTAATGTGGATAAGTGCAAAGTGATGAATATAGGGAAAAATAACCCTTGCTGTAGTTACACAATGTTAAGTTCTATCTTAGGAATTACCACCCAGGAAAGAGATCTAGGCATCATAGTGGATAATATATTGAAATTGTCTCAGTGTGCTGTGGCGATCAAAAATGCAAATAATATTAGGAATTATTAGGAAGGGAATGGCAAGTAAAACGATGGATGTCATAATGCCTCTGTATCGCTCCATGGTGAGACCACATCTTGAATACTGTGTCCAATTTTGGTCGCCGCATCTCAAAAAGGATATAGTTGCACTGGAGAAAGTGCAGAGAAGGGCTACCAAAATGATAAATGGCATGGAACAGCTGCCCTCTGAGGAAAGGCTAAGGCCTGGATTCTCTAAGGTCTGCGACCTTAGAGAATCCAGCAGGAACGGAGGTGGGGGGCGAAGTGGGGGGTGGTCCTGAGATAGCTGGCAGTGATCGCACTTCTGGGGTGCGATCGCTGCTGGCTTTCGCACTGAATAACTACACCATAAAAGGTGTAGTTATTTGGCACAAAACTGGCGGCGATAAGGAATCTTACCTTTTGCCGCCAGCGATGTGTCCGCAGTGTCGGCCCCCAATGCCGCCTCGACTCCTCCTCTTCCGGGGCCGACTCTGCCCCGGCTCCGCCCCAAGCTAGCTATCACCCGTGAAAAGGGATAACGTTAGAGAATGACCCCCTAAGTTAGGGCGGTTCAGTTTGGAGAAGAGACGACTGAGGGAGGATATGATAGAGGTCTACAAAATAATGAAAGGACTTGAACAGGTTAATTTAAATCGGTTATTTAGTCTCTCTGATAATAGGAGGACTAGGGGGGCACTCCATGAAGTTAGCAAATAGCTCATTTAAAACAAATTGAAGAAAATTCCTATTTCACTCAGCGCATAGTTAAGCTCTGGAATTCATTGCAGAGGATGTGGTTACTGCAGTTAGTGTAACTGGGTTTAAAAAAAGGTTTGGATAAGTTCCTAGAGGAAAAATCCATAAACTGCTATTAATCAATAAGCAATAGTAGCTTGTGATCTATTTGATGTTTGGGTACTTAACAGATATTGTGACTTGGATTGGCCACTGTTGGAAACAGGATACTGGGTTTGATGGACCCTTGGTCTGACCCAGTATGGCATATCTTATGTTCTTATAGTTATACCCAGCTACAATCTATTCAGGAAGGACTGGGTAGGAAGGAAGGGATGAGGCATGGTATTAAATATGTAACCCTTTGTCAAGGGGGGGGGGGTTTGCTGTTTCCCCTAGGACCATAAAAGTATTTTTCCTTCAGGGCTGCTCTCGCCATCCTTCCCCTTCTCTCTGCACCTCCCGGGCAGTGGGCTCTTTCTGTGGGGGGAAGGAAATCCTTTGTGGCCCAAGTGATGGAGCGTCTCTCCTGATCTGTGTGTGTCTCATAACCGCAGTTTTCTCTTCAGGGACAAACAGGCTGGACTCAGACTGGGTGTTCAAATAAAATTTACTGATTATTTCCAAAACGTCAGTCACTGTCCCACAAACTTCCCACAGATGAAACTGTACATCTGAAGTATTTACATTGTTTCTCTGCTGGGGTTCTTGTGTCCATCTCTCTAGCTACTAGGAGGGAGCTTGCCACTGTCTCCTCATCTGTGCACAAACAGCTCAGTAAGTTGGGGAATCCTAGGGGGAGCCCCACACCACAAAAAAATCCTACCCGATTCCAAAGTTCTGTCTTTTGTCCACAGCCTGTGTCCTGATCTCTTTGGGTTGGAAATCCGGTTGGGAGTCTTCAGATCCTGATGTTACAATCCCAATCTCTCCTTCCTCTCTGGGAAAGAAGCCTGATGTTCCAGTCTTGACCTAAGTTCTCTATCCCCTTCTTGCAAGTTGTGAAGAAATGTGAGGAAAAAGCTTCCACACTAACAAAAAGAGGAAAAAGCTTCCATACTAACAAAAAGGGGAAAAATCCAAATGTCTTAGTCCAAAATATCTCATGCTGGGTAGTGCTGTTACTAGTCTTGCTTCCTCTAGGGAGTAGAAGGGTAGCTCACAGGCCCCTGCTCTCTAGATTGGGGGGAGGGGGTGACCCTTTCCAAAGGGTACAGGGTGTTCCTCAGAACAATAAAAAAAAAACTTATCCCAAAGCTAACCAAAATCTAGAAAAAACTCTCTCCCTTCAAAAAGGAGGCAGACCCTATCACACAGGGTGTGGACTGATGAGAAATCTCCTTGGAATGTAGGATGGTGGGCCCAACTCAGCAGGGAGAAAGTAAAAATTAGCTCATTACTCATCAAAAGCCAACTCAAAAAGATCACACTCTCTCTACCTTGAGCTCCACCTTATGCCCTTGGGATAGCCAGTCAGAGTCAGCTCTTTGGAAAGACTGAAAAGAGAATGGAAAATCCCACTATCTGTTACTAGTCCTGATGGTAAGGTACCAAGGGCCATTTACTGGCTAACCCAAGGGCTGGCCACATATATAAGAAACAGTATTAAAACAACAACATTGCTGGACTTATGAGGTAAGAAGGAGGCACTGTCGGTTAATCTGGATAGAAGGAATGGAACATCTATTTATATTGGTGTAATATACAGACAGCCATCACAGAAGAGATGGATAGAATTTTAATGGAGGATATTCACAGGATTACTGTGAAAGGGGAAGTCCTAATACTAGGGATTTCAATCTTCCAGATGTTGATGGGTACATCCCAACTGCAGAATCTTCTAGAAGCAGAGAGATCCTGGTAACGAAACCCACATGGGAGAGGGTGATACTAGACCTGGTGCTTACCAGCAAGGACAGTATTTCTGATGATGTAGTGGATAATCATCTAGGAGCCACCACCGGATGATGTGGTTCAATATTAGGATGCAAGGGATGAAGGTTCATTCTAAGGTGAGGGTTCTAGACTTCAGGAAAACTAACTTTCTCAAAATGGAGTACCTCAAGGGGTCATTAGCTGAATGATAAAATCTAGGGGAAGTAAAAGGGCAGCGGGCAAAACTAAAAGGAGATATAAGGACAGCTGATTTTTTTGTTAGGAAAGTAAATAAAGGGAAGAGGAAAAAGAGGCTGTTATGGTTTTCTAAAAAAGTAGCTGAAAAGGTTGGCATTCATAAACTAGAATTTTATTTATATTCCACTTTTCACACTTTTTTTTTCCAGCACTTCAAAGTGGATTACATTCAGGTACTGTAGATATTTCCCTATCCCCAGAGGGCTTACAATCTAAGGGGCGGATTTTAAAACCCCTGTGCGCGTAAATCCGGCAGGATTTACGAGCGCAGGGCCCTCGCGCGCCGGTGCACCTATTTTGCATAGGCCGCCGGCGCACGTAAAGCCTGGGGATGCACGTAAGTCCCGGGGCTTTCGAAACGGGGAGGGAGGGGGCGTGTCCGGGGGCGTTCCCGAAACGACACGGCGTTTCGGGGGCGGGCCCGGGGGCATGGCGCCAGCCTGGGGGCGTGGTCGAGGCCTCCGGACCAGCCCCCGGGACCGGAGGACGGAGCGGGGCTGCCGGCGACGCGCGCAAAGTTACGCCTGCTGAAAGCAGGCGTAACTTTGCCGACAAAGGTAAGGTGGGGGGGGTTGGTTAGGTAGGGGAAGGGAGGGCGAAGAAAAGTTCCCTCCGAGGCCGCTCCGAAATCGGAGCGGCCTCGGAGGGAACAGGCAGGCCGCGCTGGGCTCGGCGCGCGCAGATTGCACAAATGTGCACCCCCTTGCGCGCTCCGACCCCGGATTTTATAAGATACGCGCGGCTACGCGTGTATCTTATAAAATCTGGTGTACTTTTGTTCGCGCCGGTGGCGCGAACAAAAGTACCGGCACACATATTGTTTTAAAATCCACCCCTAAGTTTGTACCTGAGGCAATGGAGGGTAAAGTGACTTGCCCAAGGTCACAAGGAGCAACAGTGGGACTTGAACTGTGGTTTCCTGGTTTCTAGCCCACTACTCTAACCACTAGGCTACTCCTCTACTAGAAGAGATCACAAGAGGAAGACAGGTGGCAATATCTAGAAAAATTAAGAAAAGATGGTAAAGTATTCAGGAATGCAAAAATACAAATAGAAGAAAAAATATCAAATACTGTAAAATTGGGGACAAGACCTTTTTTTAGATGTGTTAATAATAGAAGTGCAAAAGTGGTATTGTGAGATTCAAAGGAGAAGGGGAGGAATATGTAGAGGCTGATGAGGAAAAAAGAAAAATTGCTTAACAAATAGTTCTGTTCAGTGTTCACTATGGAAAGGCCTGGAGCAGAACCACATAAAGCAAACACAAATAGGACTGGAACTGAGGTAAACTTCAATCGATTTTCAGAGCAGTTTGTTTGTGAAGGGCTAACTAAATATAAAGTAGATAAGGTAATGGGGCCAGATGGGATACATCTGAGGATACTAAGGGAACTTAGAGATGTCCTGGCAGCTGGAGGACTGGAAAAGGGCAGATGTGGATCCTATTCATAAAAGTGGAAGTAAGGAGGAGGCTGGGCACAACAGGCTGGTTATTCTGACCTCTGTGGTGAGCAAACTAATGGAATTGCTACTAAACAGAGGACAGTGCAATTTTTGGAATCCAATGGATTGCAAGGTCTGAGGCAGCCTGGTTTTACCAGAGGTAAATCTTGTCAGACGAATCAGATCAATTTCTTTGATTGGTTGACCAGAGAGTTGGTTCAAGGGAGAGCACTGTACTTGGATTTCAGCAAGGCAGTTCCACACAGAAGACTTATAAATAAATTGTGCACCTTTGGTGTGGATCCTAGAGTGACTGACTGGGTTAGAAACTGGCTGAGTGGGAGGTGACAAAGGGTAATGGTAAATGGAGCTTTCACTGAAAAGGGGGATGTTGCTAGCATTGTGTCTCAGGAATTGGTCCTTGTCAACATTTTTGTGAGCGACATAATGGAAGGCTTGTTGGGGAAAGTTGTCTTGTTGTCAATGATACCAAAATCTGTTATAGGGTGGACAGCCAGGAAGGTGTGGAAAACATGAGAAGGGATCTTGCGAAGCTCATGGAATGGGCTAAGCTCTGGCAGCTAAGATTTAATGCTAAAAAAAAATGCATTTAGGATGCAAAAACCCAAAGGAGTGGTACAGTATAGAGGGAGAAATTCTTCTAAGCATGAAATACAAGCAGGATCTGGGGGTGATCATATATGATAATCTTAAGGTGGCCAAGCAGACAGGTAAAAGCAATGGTAAAAGCTAGAAAGCTGCTTGGCTGCTTAGGGAGAGGAATGGTCAGCAGAAAAAGGGAGGTGATATTGCCCCTGTATCGGTCCCTGGTGAGACTTCACTGTGTACAGTTCTGGAGATGGCACCTTCAAAAGGATATAAACAGGATGGAGTAAATCCAGAGGGTGGACTGTGGTCAGTGGTCTTCGTTCTAAAGCATATAGGGATAGACTTAAAGATCTAAACAGGCATACCCTAGAGCAGAGCTTTCCAAAGTGTGTGTTGTGACACTTTAGTGTGTCACCTGCAGTGTGCCGGTGTGTTGCGCAAGCCTGGTACACGTGTCGGGGCGGAGCAAGTGGTATACCGAGGAGAGGTCAGGGGGAGCCAATGTGGCCGCCGGTGGACCTCATCCCATTGGCGGCTGAGTAGTGAAGTATTGCTGTGCTGTGCCGGAGGCACACAGCAGGAAGATCGGCAGGGCCGTGGTGGAGCTCACGTCACCACGGCCCGAAGAAAAAGGTCACGTCTAAACGTGCAGGTGCTCCTCCTCCTTCCTGCCCGCTCGGCCCCGGAAGAAAAATGTTGCCAGAGTCGCGCGGGCAGGAAGGAGGAGGAGCATCAGCTGCATGCAGAAGAGGAGCAGCGTTGTTGCAGCGGGCTGAGAAGAGGAGGAGGACTGGTAGCAGGGCCGCCACCGCGGATTGGCCCGAGAAGATCAGGGCCACCACGGATCGGCCCGAGAAGATCAGGGCCACTGCAGAGCCCATCCTGCAGCGACCCATGAAGAGGAGGCCCAGAGGTAAGAGAGAGGCTAAGGGCCCGTAGATTGTGTGTATGAGATGAGTTGAGAGATTGTGTGCGTGTATGAGATGAGTTGAGAGATTGTGTGTCTGTGTGTGAGAGTGAGTTGAGAGTCTGTGTGTGGGAGTGAGGACCTGAATGTTTGTAGAGACAGCATGTGAGAGCCTGTGTCTGTGTGAGAGAGACAGCATGTGACAGTGAGAGCCTTTGTGTATGAATGATTGTATAAGAGAGAGCATGTGTCAGTGAGAGCCTGTGCTTGAGCAAGACAGCATGTGGGAGTGAGAGAGAGCCTGGGTGTGTGAGAGTCAGACAGCATGTGCAAGAGAGAGACTGTGTATGAATGATTGTATGAGAGAAAGCATGTGAGAGTGAAAGCCTGTGTGTGTTTGAGAGAGAGAACGAATGTGAGAATGAGAACCTGACTGTGTGTTTGAGGGAAGAAGATAGATGGAGAGAAAAGAAATAGACAAAAAAAGACAATATGAAAGGAATTGGCAAAAAAATAAGAAAGGGAAGGTGGAACAAAAAAACCTGTGACCAACCGATTAGAAAACTAAGATCAGACAGCAAAGGTAAAAAAAAAAAATTACTTTTTACTGATTGGCACATGTAATCTTTGGGAATGTGCAAGAGTAGCACTTTCTCTATGCGGATCTCACTATGTACAAGATCAACATGGAGGAAGTGGAAACCCACGGGGCCTGTACAGAGGAGGCAGCAGAATGGGCTTCAGTGCCAGTAGCAGCAATCAGCGTCTCCCCAATAGCCATGCGGCATCAGTGACAGTGGCAGCAGAGGAATGAGAGAGGCTCCGAGGTTGCTGGCAAAAGAAAGAGAGCGGGTCTGCCTTTAGTGTGTGCATGTGTATGAATGGGAGTCTGCCTGGGGGTGTATGTGTGTGAATGCATGGGTGCCTGCCTGGGGGTCTGTGTGTGAGAATGAATGTGTGCATGCCTGGGGGATGGGGAGGGAGTGGTGTGAAAATGAATGGGAGCCTGCCTGGGGGTCAGTTTCAGTGTGTGAGAATGACTGGGAGCTTGCCTGGGTGTGAGTGTTTGTGTGAGAATGATTGGGAGCTTGCCTGGGTGTGTGTTTGTGTGTATGTGAGGGAGCCAGAGAGAGTGAGAGCATGAGTGTGTATGAGAAAATCCAGGGGATTAAGAGTTTGTGTGTGTGTGGGGGGGGGGGGGGGGTGTGGAGGGGGAGAGAGTGTCTTAGAGCCTGAGAGTGTGTCAGTGTCTGTGAGAGCGAGAGGTTATGGTGGGTATAAGAGCATGAATGTGTATGATTGTGACTGTGTATGTGTGAGAGAGAGAGGATAACCTCCTAATCCATGACAATATCAGGGTGACTGGAAATCAAGAGCTCCCACGTATGGACAGCAGGGTCTTTTTAAAATCCTTATTAGTTTTAATTATTGGGTGTTATTTGATATATGTGCTGTTTTGAAATATTTTATTGGTGTTTGGGAAATTGTAAAAAATGGATATGATTTTAATTAATAGAAATTCTATTTATCAGTAGTTTTAAAATATTCTTTTATTAGTATGGTTTTACTATTATAACTGATACTTTATGTTTCTTGATTTTATTTGTTTTATGAGGAATGGTGGTTCTGTTTTTCCATTGTTAATACACAGAGTCTGGCTTCTTGGGGTTTCCATTTCAGTTTTTGTCTAATTTGTGCTCCTTTATTTTGTATTCTGTATTTGGTGAGGGTCTGTCTCTGCTCTGTGTGTGTGTGTGACCATGATGAGAGATTCTATTAGCATAGGGATCTATAGCAATCTGGTTTGTTTTGTTTCCTCAGTAGGGGGTGTATTGGTATTCTAGGACCCAGTGTAATATTTACCCTTGCTTTTTCACAGGTAGGGTTATTGTTGTTTGAGTCTTGGTGTTATTACTGTTATGTTACGATGGGATTTCAGTATAGATTTTGAGTGTCTTTTTTGCGGGGTTTTGTGTTAGTTCACAATGAACTAAAGGTGTTTGTGCTGCTGTTACTGTGAGGTGACACCAGAATTTGAAAATATCTTTTAGTATGATGAGCTGTAAGGGAAACATCCAAGCTCCATTGTTTGGGGGAATTTCAGTGGATGCACAGAGTTACAGAACTGGAGGTGCAGGATTTATATTGACATTCTGTCCCTTCCTATAAATTCCAGACTTCACTCTCATAGCCATATAGAATTAGTTGAATGAGTCTATCAAATAATTTTATAGTGTGAAACTGGCCAGCTTTTTAAAATTACGCAGAAGACCCTTTGGACTTTTTTATTAACACCAAATATTCAAAAGCTGTGTTCATCCCATCAAGCTCATATATCTCATTAAAGAGGTAAACTGAATAACACAATAACTTTGTTTTATTATTGTTACTCATAAATTATAACAATAACATTAATCTTGGAATATTATATATTTTTAATATAAATGAAAGGTTTTCACAAGATAGGTTGTGTCGTGAAACATTTTATTATGTATATATTTAAGGAAACATACATAAATTGTTGAAATACATTTCGTTCATTTAACCTTTAATCTCTGGTTTGCTAATAGACTGAATTACTGTGTCACGAAATTATGTTTGTCTACAAAGTGTGTCACCAATATGAAAAGTTTGGAAAGCTCTGCCCTAGAGGAAAGGCAAGATAGGGGGAAAAGGATAAACATTCAAATAGCTCAAAGATTTCCATGCGCATGAGGTGGGTCTTTTTCAATGGAAAGGAGGCTCTAGAATGAAGGGTCATGAGATGAGGTTTAAAGGTGATAGACTCCAGAGTAATCTTAGGAAATATTTCTTTAGAGAGAGGGTGGTGGATGTGCTCCTACCATGTGACGGGGCTGACCAATGGCACCGGTAGCCCCTGTGACATAGTAGGTCAAAGGCTATCGGCACCATTTTGAATACCGGCAGCCGAGGGTGTGAGTGCAGGAGATGGCTCCCGGACCCCCCGCTGGACCACCAGGGAATTTTGGTAAGTCTTGGGGGGGGGGGGGGGGGTGTGTACTTAATTCAGTTTTAGCCGGGAAACGAATAAGAATTAACGCATGCATGTATCGGGGGCCCCCCTTGCCGAATGCAACGTATCTGCCCCCCTGATGAATATGAATCCTGAATGCAACGTATGGCGTCCCTCTGCACATCCCTAGTTTTTTCTATTAATTTTGCAAGTAGTGGTAGGTTTGATACTGATCGATAGTTGCTTAGGACAAGTGGATCACTGTTTTGTTTCTTTAAAATTGGTTTTACTATTGCTCCTTTGAGTGTATCTGGCATGGTTTATAACATACGTGCACCTAATGCATGTATGTGTGCAACCTATTTTGCAACTGGATGCGCACATCCAGGTATGATCCACGTAAGTGGGGGAATTTTATAACCAGCGCACGCCCATCCCATGACACGTTTCACCGTCCAGTGTAGAACCATGTCCTCCAAACACCCCTGGTTTAGTGGCCTGCATTCCCCCCAGTTACCCCACACCTTTTAAACCCCTCAGGAATTACAGTTTTGGTTTTTTTTTTAAAGTTACATTTCCTCCATTGCAAAAGTAAAATTGCACGGTATTCATCCTGGGTGCACACCCAGGCCTGTAAGTATTTACATGTACATCTCTTTTTCCCTGCCCAAACCCCACCCCTTTTTTGAATCAGAGTGTAATCCTCGCTATGGCGGATGCGCGCGTACAGCTAGGCAGCTTTTAATATCTGCTTGGTGTGTGTATGTCCTAAATGCACGCACGTCTCCTGATTTTGGCGCACGCAGTGGAGGGTGAACTGAATTGTCCAAGGTCACAAGGAGCAGCAGTAGAATCTGAACCTGGTTTTCCCTGGTTCATAATCCACTGCTCTAACCACTAGGCTACTTGTCCACGTCATCATTTGACCCATGTTGGAAGATCAGGAACACACAGGCCCACCCACCCATCACATTAAATATAAGAGAAACAAGCTTATATCTTTTAAAAATCATATTTAATTTAATTTGGGGATTTTTAGCCAGCCTTTCCAAATAACACTCAAGGTAGTTTTTTCATCCTTTTTTGGTTTTAGAATTCAGGTGTAATAAGTCCCTGCCTCAAAGAGCTTACCATTTAAGTGGCTACGGGACTTTCCCAAAGTCACAATAAGTGTCAGTGGGGGGGGGGGGGGGGGGGAAGTGGGATTTAAAACTTGTTTCTCTGATTTTCAGCCCATTGCTGTAGCCCCTAGATCACTCTATTTTAAATGGCTTACACATAACATTAATGTTGAGTCTTAGAAGAGGAAATTGCAATTCTTCAGCTTAATTATCAAAATGTTGGGAGGGATAGGGATGGGGATGGGGAAGGGAAGTACAGACCTATGAACTACCACTGCCTCTGCCACCACCCATGGTGCCAAAATCGCTTGAACTGTGGAAACATGGACAATTGCTCATGGGGAATACCAGTGCGAGAGCATCTCAGCATTTCTGTAGCAACAGTGGTGGTGTTCCCAGCAAGCACTGTTTCGTTTCTCCCATGCAAGCCCAGGACAGCACTGCAGCTCCAACAGACGGCCACCTGGATTTTATAAGCTACTAGGGTCAGTACAAAGGAACATAGTGCTGGCATGGGAATTCCCCAGGCTGCCTTTAATGCAAGGCTACCTCGCCTTAGCTAGCTGTCACCTGAAGATCGACCAGGTAGGAGCTCTCTTAGGCTGCAGCAGCAACAACCCTACCCACTTCTGAGGATAGCTGGGGACTTTTGAATTCTGGCTACCCTGAGCTTGATTGGTGTGGATAAGTGGGAAGAGATGCATGAACTTTGTATCCTCACCTAGGGATCTCCCCCACATGGACACACACACACTCTCTCTCTCACACACACACACACACACACACACACACACACTCACACCCTCTCTGTCACCACCCTTCTCGCCCCTTCTCTGAGACAAACCCAACACTCTTCTCCCCTCCCAGAAGCCTGATTATAGCACTTTTTCCCTTCCCCTTCCTTCACCCCAATCAAATCCAATCTCATCCCCCAGCACTCACCATGCTCCCTCTTTCCCCCTCCTCCCCAGGCCAAATCTCAACCCCAGCACTCTCCCCTTTCTCCCCTTTCCCTTGCCCTCCCGCCCCCCCCCCAGCTTTATCCCAGCAATTTCCTTCTTATAGGGCAACTCTTCCATACCTCTGAGGCTGAGACCCTGAGCAAATTCAGCCACTGCCCCAATAGCTTCCTCTTTCCTCCGGCCCAAGTGGGCTATTTAGTCACTGAGGCCGCTTCATCCTCTTTCCAGTTTGCATGGGTTTACACCTCCGTCCCTTTCTAGCCCATGCAACCAATGGTTGTATCACCTTTGGCCATGTGGGCCAATGCCACTGTCTCCTCCTAGCCCATGTAGCTGCAGGTGCCTCCCTCATGGCAGCAGCACCTAGGGATTTCCTGGGTGTCTTTGGAGATCTGGCAATTAAAAAAAAAATAGATCCAGAGATTCCTGGCAAAATTTGGAGAGTTCCTTAGGGCAGCTCTTGTGCAGCCAGTGTAGCTTATGGCTTCAGTACACTGCACCAGCAACAGTTATGATAGTTCCAACCCTGATGCATAAATTGACAGTTGAATTGCCAGTGGGATTGAATACTGCAGCTTTAGGTCAGAATGAACTAATTCTATTGCAATTTACAACTCACTTTGTAAAGCTAAGTGTAAAACATTGATAAGACAGGTGAAGAGAGAATTTGAAATGAAATTGGCCATAGAGGCAAAAACTCATAATAAAAACTTTTTAAAATATATCCAAAGCAAGAAACCTGTGAGGGAGTCGGTTGGACCATTAGATGACAGAGGGGTTAAAGGGGCTCTTAGGGAAGATAAGGCCATTGCAGAAAGACTAAATTAATTCTTTGCCTCCGTGTTTACAAATGAGGATGTTGGGGAGATACCAGTTCCGGAGATGGTTTTCAGGGGTGATGAGTCAGACGAACTGAACGAAATCACTGTGAACCTGGAAGATGTAGTAGGCCAAATTGACAAACTAAAGAGTAGCAAATCACCTGGACCGGATGGTATGCATCCTAGGGTTCTGAAGGAACTCAAAAATGAAATTTCTGATCTATTAGTTAAAATTTGTAACCTATCATTAAAATAGGATGATCATTAAAATCATCCATTGTACCTGAAGACTGGAGGGTGGCCAATGTAGCCCCAATATTTAAAAAAGGCTCCAGGGGCGATCCAGGTAACTATAGACCAGTGAGCCTGACTTCAGTGCCGGGAAAAATAGTGGAAACTATTCTCAAGAACAAAATTGTAAAGCATATAGAAAGACATGATTTAATGGAACATAGTCAACATGGATTTACCCAAGGGAAGTCTTGCCTAACAAATCTGCTTCATTTTTTTGAAGGAGTTAATAAACATGTGGATAAAGGTGAACCGATAGATGTAGTGTATTTGGATTTTCAGAAGGCGTTTGACAAAGTCCCTCATGAGAGGTTTCTACATAAACTAAAAAGTCATGGGATAGGAGGCGATGTCCTTTCGTGGATTACAAGCTGGTTAAAAGACAGGAAACAGAGAGTAGGATTAAATGGTCAATTTTCTCAGTGGAAAAGGGTAAGCAGTGGAGTGCCTCAGGGATCTGTACTTGGACCGGTGCTTTTCAATATATATATAAATGATCTGGAAAGGAATACGACGAGTGAGGTTATCAAATTTGCAGATGATACAAAATTATTTAGAGTAGTTAAATCACAAGCAGACTGTGCTACATTGCAGGAGGACCTTGCAAGACTTGAAGATTGGGCATCCAAATGGCAGATGAAATTTAATGTGGACAAGTGCAAGGTATTACATATAGGGAAAAATAACCGTTGCCGTAGTTACACGATGTTAGGTTCCATATTAGGAGCTACCACCCAGGAAAAAGATCTAGGCATCATAGTGGATAATACTTTAAAATCGTCAGCTCAGTGTGCTGCAGCAGTCAAAAAAGCAAATAGAATGTTAGGAATTATTAGGAAGGGAATGGTTAATAGAACGGAAAATGTCATAATGCCTCTATATCGCTCCATGGTGAGACCACACCTTGAATACTGTGTACAATTCTGGTCGCCGCATCTCAAAAAAGATATAGTTGCGATGGAGAAGGTACAGAGAAGGGCAACCAAAATGTTAAAGGGGATGGAACAGCTTCCCTATGAGGATAGGCTGAAGAGATTAGGGCTGTTCAGCTTGGAGAAGAGACGGCTGAGGGGGGATATGATAGAGGTCTTTAAGATCATGAGAGGTCTTGAATGAGTAGATGTGACTCGGTTATTTTCACTTTCGAATAATAGAAGGACTAGGGGGCATTCCATGAAGTTAGCAAGTAGCACATTTAAGACTAATCTGAGAAAATTCTTTTTCATTCAATGCACAATAAAGCTCTGGAATTTGTTGCCAGAGGATGTGGTTAGTGCAGTTAGTGTAGCTGGGTTCAAAAAAGGTTTGGATAAGTTCTTGGAGGAGAAGTCCATTAATGGCTATTAATCAATTTTACTTAGGGAATAGCCACTGCTATTAATTGCATCAGTAGCATGGGATCTTCTTAGCGTTTGGGTAATTGCCAGGTTCTTGTGGCCTGGTTTTGGCCTCTGTTGGAAACAGGATGCTGGGCTTGATGGACCCTTGGTCTGACCCAGCATGGCAATTTCTTATGTTCTTATGTTTTTATGTAACACCATTGGCTAAAACCACTTCCCATACAGAGACATTTTAGAAACTGATGTGAATTAAATAGCAATAATATGCTATACGTGATTAAAAAATATTTTTCAAGTTTCTTAGCTAAGGAAAAGAGTAAGCAAGAGGATTATAGAGGAGACATAAAGCTGCAGGCTTGCCAGAGCTGGAAAGGAATAGCGAAGGCAGATGGTTTAAAGCCTGCATTAAAAAAAGAACATAATACAGTTTGTGGGACTTGAGTTTAGTATTGGTCCTGGAGAGAAGTGAAACCTTTATAGGTTACGATACCTTCTATTGGATTAATGACAGAATAATCCCCAAATATTGTAATACAAGATATAAAGAGAGGATCTACCATGGTGTGAAAGTTTAAGCACTACAATATCCTTGTAGGGCAGGCGTAGGCAGCTGCAGTGCTGGAGTGCCACAACCAGGTCAGATTTTCGGGATATCCACAGGGAATATGCATGAGGTGTATTTGCATGTACTGCCTCCATTGTAAAAAGGCAAAATAAGTGCAAGACAGACCTGAGGCCTTAGGATGGAGATAATTTATTTGCACAATATTACAGCAGTTAAAAGAGCCCAACTCTTGGCCGAGTTTCGTACAACGGCTGCATCAGGGGCTTTTCAAGAATCAAGAGCATCTAATGATTCTTTTTCTCAATAAATATTTTTGGAGGCAGCGTCTGTCAGTTAGCAGAATCAGTATTGACTAATCACTGCAGGTTGAATCTCCAATGTAGCTCACTATATGCATTGATTCTGTTTACTGACCAGATGCTGCCTCCAAAATATTTATTGAGAAAAAGAATCATTAGATTAATAGATTATCTTGATTCTTGAAAAGCCTTGATGCAGCCATTGTATGAAACTCGGCCAGAGTTGGGCTCTTTTAACTACTGTAATATTATGCGAATAAAATATCTCCATTCTAAGGCCACAGGTCTGTCTTGCACTTATTTTGCCTTCTGGCTTCGACAGACCGTCTTCTGGTTTGCTTCTTGGGACCTGCCTCCATTGTATGCAGACATATCTCATGCATTTTCGTTGTATATGTCCTTGAAACCAGACTACTTTGTGGCTCCCGAGGACCTGAATTGCTTATCCCTGTTGTAGGGTGCGATCCAATAGAACAAAAACGTGTGTGCAGGGAAATGTTTTGTTTTTTTTTGTTTTATTTGTTTTTTTTTTACTTTATTTCATTTTCTTTTAGAATGCGCTGAAAACCATTTATTGCACACTGAATGGTTTAATTGTATGCCACAACAACAAAACAAAAAAAAAAAGAAAATTTGCTGGTTTTCTGGGTGTTTTGTTTTCAAAATGGCACACAATGAAATAAACGTTCTTGATGATTTCATGTCCTTTCAAAACTACAGCACATCCCTAATCCTGGGAGAAGGATGAAGTAGCATGTCACAGGTTAGAAATTATAACTTGTACCAGCCAATCAGTCAGGAAAATGTAGCCTGGGACAAAAATCATTATTGTGGCATTGAGGAAAGAGAAAGGGGAAGCCCTGCAACCTCTCAACCGATGGCATTTTTAGGTCGCAATCAAGGGCATGCGATAAATCTCTCTCTCTCTCTCTCTCTCTCTCTACAGTGCAGTGTCTGGGTTTAAGGAGTAAAAATGCAGCTGCGTTGTAAAACGTGATCTCTGCAGGAGCGCGCTTTCATTCTATGGAGTTATTGTAGCAATCTGCTATGGTATGGTAGAAATGTATCCATGCTATATCTTGTAATTCATGATAACAGGGGATAGGATAAATGGAAATTAGTTTGAATCCTGGTTCTTGTGTCCTGATGTCCCTTCTTGCTCCTCCCAGCAGATGTCAGTGTAGGTTAATAATGCAACACGAACTACTTACGGCTTCATTTACAAATACAAAGCTCTTTTGATGATTGTTTATTTTTCCCACCATGTAAACTCCAAACGGAAAAATTACAGCACTCAACAGACCTTGCAAAATCCAACTGTACGTTAGCCACTAAATCTTTTTCACTTTCCAGCCAGTGGGAGAGAAGACTATTAGGGAAGAAAATGCAAAATTAAGATGTTTCCAGATGTAGCTACAGTAACTCAAAAAAAGAGAAAGCAATTTTTGCTTATGGGACTGAAAATACAGCAGTTAGGGGCTTTTCCTTGCTAGCGTAGAGCTAAGTACCAATCTGTATACATATTTTTTTTATGAACGTCCCAGCTTGCTGCTTTCCTGAGTAATAAAAAATGTTGCAAGCTCCTTTTGTGCTGAGTTCTCAGCTATTTCTGTGGCAGCTCCCTGAAGTGGTGAGAATTGATATCTCCCATTAACACGTATTAATGTACTTGCTAGATTTTGCATTTTTAAATTCTCCTTTACTAAGTAATTGCTGCTTATATTGTGATTTGGATTCTTTCATTAATCGCAAACTGTATTGGATTAGCTTTTTGCATTTTTTTTGCTAACTGTGGTAGCATATTAATGTTATATTTCTGCTAATCTGTGCATATTTTCTGTATGAGTGTTTATTTGATTGCAAGTTGAAATTAATATTAAAAAAGACAGAAAATGTACAAAAAAAAGGCTATGCACAGAAGTGATATCCACAAGCACTTGCTGCAACAGAATTTCAGACAATACAGTGTTTTAATTTAATTTGATTTATATATTTACACACATGCCTGTAAGCCCTAAATCCCCTAGCCAGGTTGTCTTACTCAAGCTTCAAGAGCCCATACAATCCAAAGATTCTGAGGTTGGTCTAGGGTGAGGTTGCCCCCTCAGCCTAGGCCAACCAAACGGACTGATCTAGTCAGTCCTTGATTCTCCCCATTGCTTTCACAGATTGTTTTTTAATTTTATTTTTTCCATTTACTAGCTGCCCCATTCCGAAGACTGAAAGCAATGTACATAGTGAACATATTAGCTTAAAACAAAAGCATAAATCATAAAACAAATCATCAACATCAATAAAACAATAAAAATATAATAATAGCTAAAATAGCACAAACTCAGGCAAAGGCCTGGCAAACAGTCAGGCCTTATACCACTTTCTGAACAGAGTCATTAAACTCAACTCTTTAAAAGGTGAAAAATGTCACATAGTGGAATTACAAGATGAAAAATATTTTTTTATAGTATCCACATATTTTAGATTAACAGGAGCTTCTAAAAGAAGTTTTTCTGCTGACTGCAATTATCTTACTGGACAATAGTTTTAATAAAGACACCAGAAAATCTGGTGCTAGATCAAGCAATGATTTTAAACACTAATTAATATGTTTGAACTTGATATCGCTTGAGCCAGTGAAGTAATTTCATTATAGGAGTTATGTGATCATACTGCTTAAGGCCCAGTAACACCACCACAATCACCTCCGGGCCAGTCGGGTCAGAAGTGCCACGTTCTGATGCGCTGAGGTTCATCCGGTGCTCCCAGTCACTGTTTGAGGCAGGAACCATCATCGCCTGAATCTGAGATGCCACTGACGAGCCTCTACACAGCGTGTCCCTTCTAGAGATTTAAAGGGCCAGTGGCGGGCATGGCCTGATGGCGCCCTCCGATGACATCACATCTTGACCCTATATGAAGCTGCTCCAGACGTTCCTCCAGTGCCTTGGCAATAGGTCATCTCACATGAGAAGTGCATTACCACTGTGTTCCAATTCCAGATTCATGTTCCTGTTTCTGTCCTGCTCTGTATCCTCTTAGTTTCTGTGTCTCATTCCTGTTCCTGTTGGCAGTCCGGTCCGTTTTGAGTACTTCTCCCAGTGGTTAGTCTTCCCTTGGTTCGGCTCTGACTGTCTTGGCTTGACCCTCGGACTGGACCCTGATGCTGCCTGATCTCTGCCTGCCTCTGACCATATGCCTTCTCACTGTCTTTGCTTGTACTCTGCCTGCCACAACCACTACTTGGACCTCGACACGCTCTGAACTCTGTCTGACCTGACCACAATCTGAACTTGACCTTCTCCGTCCACTGTCTGCCTGGATCACTGCCTGCCTGACTTTGCCTTTTCCTTTATGCTGGCCCGTAATGTCTCAATCCTGATGGATATTCATCTCCATAGAGGCTTGCACATAAGACCAGCTGCCCCGGGTTCAACGTGCCCCTTAGGATTCAACCTAAGGGGAACGTGGGTTGGTATTGGCAAAGCTCCAGTTGGGCCTCTGCTCTGGCCAGCTCCTCCTGCCGATGGTGGGGACCTGCTTCTCCCTAGACGTAGTGTCAACTCCCCCTCAGCCTAAGAGTCCACGTCCCCAACAGATTGCCAAGGCCATGGACCCGGCAGATCTAGCCGCATTGAAAGCCATTCCTGGTTTAGCCCAGAAACTGCAGACCCTTCAGTCAGCCTTAGAGCTTGTTGTAGCAGATATGAACCACTTCAATGCATGCTTGGACTTCTTGACCCTACCCACTGCTCCACTGTCCTGCTGTGTATCCCCTGAGTTTCTGTGTCTCATTCCTGTTCCTGTTGGCAGTCCTGTCCATCTTGAATACTTCTCACAATGGTCAGCCTTACCTTGTCTGTCTTCAGCATCTCCCCAGCTCCTGTGGCTCTCCATCTTCCTCCTTGTTCTGTCTTGGATTGGATTTCTGGCTTGACCCTCGGACTGGACCCTGATGCTGCCTGATCTCCACTTGCCTCTGACTACTGCCTTCTCACATTCTCTGCTTGTACTCTGCCTGCCATGACCACTGCCTGGACCTTGACACTCTCCAAATTCTGCCTGCTCTGACCACAGTCTGAACTTGATCTTGTCTGTCTGCTGCCTGCCTGGATCGTTACCTGCCCGACTTCGCCTCTTTCTCTGTTCTGGCCTGCAACGACTCAATCCCAATGGATCTTCATCTCCACAGAGGCCTGCACCTAAGATCAGCTGACCCCAGCACTCAAGGGCTCAACTTAAAGGGAATGTGGGCTGGTATTGACGAAGCTCCAGCTGGGCCTTTGCTCCGGCCAGCTCTGCCCACTAACAGTGGGGACCTGTGGGGCTCCTTCCTCCAGATAGAGCCAACTCCCCTTTGGCCTAAGATTTCCCGTCCCCAACAAAAACATATAGTGGAATTAGAAAAGGTACAGAGAAGGGTGACCAAAATGATAAAGGAGATGGAATGAGTCCCCTATGAGGAAAGACTAAAGAGTGTAGGGCTCTTCAGCTTGGAGAAGAGACTGCTGAGGGGAGATATGATAGAGATCTATAAAATAATGAGTAAATGCAAATTGGTTGATTAGAGGGCATTCAATGAAGTTACTAGGTGATACATTTAAGGCAAATAGGAGAAAATATTTACTCAAAGCATAATTAAACTCTGGAATTTGTTGCTGACGGATTTGGTAAAAACAGTTAGTGTAGTTGTTGCAATGCGATGGGAGGGAGCACTAAGGGGCGCTGCCGATTGCGGAATGAGTGGTGTGTGCCCTTGCGGTGAGACAGAGCCTTGTCTGGGTGTCGAGTGAAGACCAGGCCCCTTTCGACTTGCACAGCCTCGCTGAGACCAACCACGGAAGGTTGCCCTCTGAGTAGTCCTCCAACCACTCCAAGCCCTTTCGGACCTGCCGCTGGGTAACGGCAGAGGTGGCAGGCCGGACAAGAGGCAAGGGTGGATGAAGGCACTGGTACTGAAGTTGAAGACTCTGATGAAGTAGTAGACGAAGACGAGGACTCTGGATCAGACGAAGACAAGGACTCTGGATCAGACGAAGATCAGACTCAGGTGAAATGAGGATGAAACAAACTAAAACCAAGATAAAACTCAGGATGGAAAGGGCTTCTATTAACATGCTAATACCCTCAGCTGGAAGGGAGACTGCAGTGGCCAGGCCGGCCCTCAGGCTATCCACTGGAGCAACATCCACCGGAGGCTAGGCATAGCCGGAGTCCAAGACATCGGAGGAATATATAAAAAGTCAGGCCTTCAAGGCGAAGATCCAAGATATCATGACGGACACTCAGCAAAGGGCAGCTGGGAAGAAGGAAGCAGGACATCTCGATGGCTCTGGTCCCTGGAGGTGGCAGGAAGGGACATAGATGATCCTCGGCCCCGACAGATGGAAGACTCACCAGCATCCTATACACCCCAGCGGGGGTGGTCACGGACCACTGGGCCACTACACACCCTACTCAACCCAGCCGGGCTGGTCGCGGACCACAAGGGATGGGTCAGAGCAGAGCTGAGAAGACATTTGGACAGGACAGACATCAGGACATGGATGACGAAGACATCTGGACAACTGGAACATCAGGAAGCGGGACGATGAAGACAACTGGAACATGGAGGGACATCAGCAGAGACCAGGAACAAAAGACGACGAGGGATCTCATGAAGAATACAGGAATGCAAAGCAGGAGCAAAGAAGAGGAGTCCTGGAGAAGAACTAGCTCCTTGCGAAGGCGAGGAAGGAATGACGAGTGAACCTTTTTATAGGGCTGAGCAGAAACACCCAAGTGATGCCAAAAGTGGAGCCAGAGGGACCACTCCCTTGCTGGCCCTTTAAAGCTGGACAAGAGGCACGGCCCCACGCCTAAGGAGGAAGCAGGAACAGGAAGCAGGACCCTGGACAGCGGCCATGCTGCCGCTGGCGTGCAGGAGCAGAAGGGCCACAGGCAGGCCCTGACATGGGGGGCAGCGTCCGAGCCGTGAAGAGAAGCTGGGAGCGGCTCCTGCCTCAGAGGTGGAACTTCAGAATGGCCTCCAGGCCGCGACCTGGCCCAGGAACTTTGGCGGCTCCCTGCCACAGTAGAGCCAGAGCTGAAGGCCCCTCCCTACAGAGGGGTCAGGATGCATCAGCGGCCTCTGGGCCACAGGAAGGAACGTCGGCGGCCTCCTGCCGTATTGGAGAACCCTGGCATAGCTCCTGCTGCGCCGGCACAATGGCGGCAAGATGGTGGCCTCCAGGCTGCATCGAGTGTCACATGTATGATTTTTTACCCACCGGTGAGAAGTTGTACATGTGCATGCGATGCAAAGAGCTCCTGGCTCTCAGAGAACGAGTCCGATCTCTGGAGGCTAGAGTGGCAGACCTGAAGGAGCTGAGGGAGACAGAGAGGCATATAGATGAGACCTTCAGGGACATAGTAGTCCAGTCCCAACTTCAGACTGGCAGCCCTGGTGCTGCCTTGGAGGAAGAAGGTCTCATAATGGGAGAGCACCAACCAGGTGTAGCAGGAAAGGATCCTGTAGCAAGGACCTGCTCTCTAGGTGATGCATTGTCCTTTCGCACTGAGGATATCTCCCCAAGGCCTACTGCCCAGGAGGGAAGGGTTAGGTCGGCCGTCATAGTTGGTGATTCGATTATTAGGAATGTAGATAGCTGGGTGG
Source organism: Rhinatrema bivittatum (assembly GCF_901001135.1). Lineage (NCBI taxonomy): Eukaryota > Metazoa > Chordata > Amphibia > Gymnophiona > Rhinatrematidae > Rhinatrema > Rhinatrema bivittatum. Next base: position 61,036,669 of record NC_042623.1, read on the forward strand.
CGGGTGGGCGTGAGGATCGCCTGGTAACATGCCTACCTGGTGCGAAGGTGGCGGACCTCACGCGTCACCTAGATAGGATTTTAGACAGTGCTGGGGAGGAGCCAGCTGTCGTGGTACACGTGGGCACCAACGACATAGGAAAATGTGGGAGGGAGGTTCTGGAAGCCAAATTTAGGCTCTTAGGTAGAAAGATTAAATCCAGAACCTCCAGGGTAGCATTCTCTGAAATGCTCCCTGTTCCACGCGCAGGTCACCAGAGGCAGGCAGAGCTCCGGAGTCTCAATGCGTGGATGAGACGATAGTGCAAGGAAGAGGGATTCAGTTTTGTTAGGAACTGGGGAACCTTTTGGGGAAGGGGGAGTCTCTTCCGAAGGGATGGGCTCCACCTTAACCAGGGTGGAACCAGACTGCTGGCGCTAACCTTTAAAAAGGAGATAGAGCAGCTTTTAAACTAGAACAAAGGGGAAAGCCGACAGTCGCTCAGCAGCGCATGGTTCGGAGAGATGTATCTTTAAAGGATACTAATGATGCATTAGAATTAGGGCATCCCGACAGTGAGGTTCCAATAATTAGAAAAGTAGTCCAAGTGCCTGTAACTAAAAACTCACCTGAGCTAAAAAATTCTAACTTATCCCTATCAATTAAAAAGCAGAATAAAAATACAAACAAAAAACAAACTTTGAAATGTTTGTATGCTAATGCCAGAAGTCTAAGAAGTAAGATGGGAGAATTAGAATGTATAGCAGTAAATGATGACATAGACTTAATTGGCATCTCAGAGACATGGTGGAAAGAGGATAACCAATGGGACAGTGCTATACCGGGGTACAAATTATATCGCAATGACAGAGAGGAGCAGTCGGGGGGAGGTGTGGCGCTTTATGTCCGGGATGGCATAGAGTCCAACAGGATAAACATCCTGCATGAGACTAAATACAAAATTGAATCTTTATGGGTAGAAATCCCTTGTGTATCAGGGAAGACTACAGTGATAGGGGTATACTACCGTCCACCTGGTCAAGATGGTGAGATGGACAGTGAAATGCTAAGAGAAATTAGGGAAGTTAACCAAATTGGTAGTGCAGTAATAATGGGAGACTTCAATTACCCCAATATAGACTGGGTAAATGTATCATCGGGTCACGCTAGAGAGATAACGTTCCTGGATGGAATAAATGATAGCTTTATGGAGCAATTGGTTCAGGAACCGACGAGAGAGGGAGCAATTTTAGATCTAATTCTCAGTGGAGCACAGGACTTGGTGAGAGAGGTAACGGTGGTGGGGCCGCTTGGCAATAGTGATCATAATATGATCAAATTTGATTTAATGACTGGAAAAGGAACAGTGTGCAAATCCAAGGCTCTCGTGCTAAACTTTCAAAAGGGAAACTTTGATAAAATGAGAAAAATTGTTAAAAAAAAAACTGAAAGGAGCAGCTACAAAAGTAAAAAATGTCCAAGAGGCATGGTCATTGTTAAAAAATACCATTCTAGAAGCACAGTCCAGATGTATTCCACACATTAAGAAAGGTGGAAAGAAGGCAAAATGATTACCGGCATGGTTAAAAGGGGAGGTGGAAGAAGCTATTTTAGCCAAAAGATCTTCATTCAAAAATTGGAAGAAGGATCCAACAGAAGAAAATAGGATAAAGCATAAACATTGGCAAGTTAAATGTAAGACATTGATAAGACAGGCTAAGAGAGAATTTGAAAAGAAGTTGGCTGTAGAGGCAAAAACTCACAGTAAAAACTTTTTTAAATATATCCGAAGCAGAAAGCCTGTGAGGGAGTCAGTTGGACCGTTAGATGATCGAGGGGTTAAAGGGGCACTTAGAGAAGATAAGGCCATCGTGGAAAGATTAAATGATTTCTTTGCTTTGGTGTTTACTGAAGAGGATGTTGGGGATGGTACCCGTAATGGAGAAGGTTTCATGGGTAATGATTCAGATGGACTGAATCAAATCACGGTGAACCTAGTAGATGTGGTAGGCCTGATTGACAAACTGAAGAGTAGTAAATCACCTGGACCGGATGGTATACACCCCAGAGTTCTGAAGGAACTAAAAAATGAAATTTCAGACCTATTAGTAAAAATTTGTAACTTATCATTAAAATCATCCATTGTACCTGAAGACTGGAGGATAGCAAATGTAACCCCAATATTTAAAAAGGGCTCCAGGGGCGATCCGGGAAACTACAGACCGGTTAGCCTGACTTCAGTGCCAGGAAAAATAGTGGAAAGTGTTCTAAACATCAAAATCACAGAACATATAGAAAGACACGGTTTAATGGAACAAAGTCAGCATGGCTTTACCCAGGGCAAGTCTTGCCTCACAAATCTGCTTCACTTTTTTGAAGGAGTTAATAAACATGTGGATAAAGGTGAACCGGTAGATATAGTATACTTGGATTTTCAGAAGGCGTTTGACAAAGTTCCTCATAAGAGGCTTCTAGGAAAAGTAAAAAGTCATGGGATAGGTGGCGATGTCCTTTCGTGGATTGCAAACTGGCTAAAAGACAGGAAACAGAGAGTAGGATTAAATGGGCAATTTTCTCAGTGGAAGGGAGTGGACAGTGGAGTGCCTCAGGGATCTGTATTGGGACCCTTACTGTTCAATATATTTATAAATGATCTGGAAAGAAATACGAGTGAGATAATCAAATTTGCAGATGACACAAAATTGTTCAGAGTAGTTAAATCACAAGCAGATTGTGATAAATTGCAGGAAGACCTTGTGAGACTGGAAAATTGGGCATCCAAATGGCAGATGAAATTTAATGTGGATAAGTGCAAGGTGATGCATATAGGGAAAATAACCCATGCTATAATTACACGATGTTGGGTTCCATATTAGGTGCTACAACCCAAGAAAGAGATCTAGGTGTCATAGTGGATAACACATTGAAATCGTCGGTTCAGTGTGCTGCGGCAGTCGAAAAAGCAAACAGAATGTTGGGAATTATTAGAAAAGGAATGATGAATAAAATGGAAAATGTCATAATGCCTCTGTATCGCTCCATGGTGAGACCGCACCTTGAATACTGTGTACAATTCTGGTCGCCGCATCTCAAAAAAGATATAATTGCGATGGAGAAGGTACAGAGAAGGGCTACCAAAATGATAAGGGGAATGGAACAACTCCCCTATGAGGAAAGACTAAAGAGGTTAGGACTTTTCAGCTTGGAGAAGAGACGACTGAGGGGGGATATGATAGAGGTGTTTAAAATCATGAGAGGTCTAGAACGGGTAGATGTGAATCGGTTATTTACTCTTTCGGATAGTAGAAAGACTAGGGGACACTCCATGAAGTTAGCATGGGGCACATTTAAAACTAATCGGAGAAAGTTCTTTTTTACTCAACGCACAATTAAACTCTGGAATTTGTTGCCAGAGAATGTGGTTCGTGCAGTTAGTATAGCTGTGTTTAAAAAAGGATTGGATAAGTTCTTGGAGGAGAAGTCCATTACCTGCTATTAAGTTCACTTAGAGAATAGCCACTGCCATTAGCAATGGTTACATGGAATAGACTTAGTTTTTGGGTACTTGCCAGGTTCTTATGGCCTGGATTGGCCACTGTTGGAAACAGGATGCTGGGCTTGATGGACCCTTGGTCTGACCCAGTATGGCATTTTCTTATGTTCTTATGTTCTTAGGTAAGCGCCTGCTCATGGCTAGGCCCGTGAGCAGGAGTGCAACAGTAGCTTGGTTTTAAAAAGTTTTGGATAAGTTCCTAGAAGAAAATTCCATAAACCATTATTAAGGTGAACTTGGGGAGATCCATTGCTTATCCCTGAGATAAGTAGCATGGAATTTATCAACCTTTTAGGATCCTGCTAGGTACTTGTGACTTGGATTGGCCACTGTTAGTAATAGGATACTGGACTTGATGGACCTTTGGTCTGACCCAGTATTGCAAATCTTATGTTCTTATATTTTTAACTCCAATATGCAGAAAGTTACAATAATCAAGTATCTTCAAATTAAGGCATTAATAAGCATGATCATGCCCCCATCACTAAGAAATGGACATAAGTTGCATAGAGTCTGCAACTGAATAAAAAGACTTTACTACATTATTAATTTTAAGTCAAAAGACAAAACCCAACATTTTTATTTCATCATATGGCAAAATACTGCTACTAGCAATAGAAATTTCTGGTACCTTAATATCTAGACATGATCACCTGATCCACAGAATCTGTTTTTGATTGATTAAAGTTTAGTTTATTAAGTTTTCAACAGCCTTGAATCATATTTAACCCAATATTCAGTTTCTCCAAGTGACTTGACCAATTTTCACCCAAAGGGCATAAAACCTGGATACAATCTGCATACATTATATAATGCAACCAGCAGATTTAATCACATCACATAGTGGATCGAGAAATATATTGAAAAGTATGGGGAAAGTAAAAATCCCTGCAGAACACCAAATTGCAAATTCTATGGATCTGAATTATTGCAACCAATTTGTACCAACTGATCCCTGCTTGAAAGAAAGGATTGGAAACAATTATATGCTGAATCACAGATATCCAAAACTGCCAACCAAGATAATTAGATAGCCTGGTCCACCGTTTCAAACACTGAACTGAGGATGAGAAGCACAAATCTTAAAACCTATATCCAAATTTCTTCAAAACTTATCCCACAAAGAAATCAAAGCAGTCTCCATTCTGTTTAAGTTAAAAACCCGACTGGCCTGAATCCAGGAGATTATAATCTGCAAGAAATGGTCCCCATTGAATATTGTAAGGGAGGTTAGAGATCGGCCTAAACATTTTGTATCTCCATAGGTTCCAGTTGACATTTCTTAAATACTGATCTCATTTAAGAGGAAAACAACCTTCTGCTAAAGAAGTAGTAATATCTGGAATAGGACTTTGGATTTACCCAGTGTTTCCCAGTGTTCTGAGTTCAGAACTACCAATCCGGGCATATAATGGGGCAAAAGCAGGCCTGGATCAGTCTGTTTGGCTGATATTGGGAATGAAGTGGCAACCCTAGTTTGCAACAGTAGACAATTTATGGTGCTCAAGTCGCAAGCTGTATGGGCATTTCATGACAATGTGGTGTATATGAACTGTTTTACTTGTCACAGTGGACATATACCTGCACTGTAATTTAAAACACAAAACAGGATTGTTAATGCGATAGCAGGAGCCAAGCGTGATCTTGATCTCTCCTCCCTAAGATGCAATGGGAGTCGTCAAATATTTCTGCTTTAAAGATGTTTAAAGAGGAATTTGACAGTTATGAAAACCAGCGTGCAATAATTATGCCGACAAACAAACATTTTGTTATTGAGACAATCATTTGGACACTTTTAATTCATTAATTTATTTGGATTTGTTACCTGCTTTTTCTGAATACACGATTCATCCAAAGCAGTTTACAAAACATTCAAATAACAGCATATGAGCAAGGCCGTTTGCAGCTTTACAATACTATGTATGTATCAATTTAAGTAGCAGCAAACACATTTTACTTTGCAATTTAAGATGTGCACCTAGGAGTTAAGTATTACATAAGAAACATTAGCTAAAATGCTATAACAATATAGAGAAGAATGCTAATGATTTACTTAAAAATAACTAATGTCAAATAGCTTGATATCACTTTTATGGTGACCTCAGATTTAGGGTACAGTAGCTATGAATTGCATCCAGAAAAGGTGATGTTACAATTATGAACTCAGGGGGATCAGCCTTGTGGTTCGGTGGCAGTGCTACATTTTGCATGGGTTGGCCAAGGCTAGGGGTGCTGCAGAGACAGCATTCACAGGCCCCAGGAAAAGAGAATATCAACCATTGCTAAACAGTGGCACCTAATGGCCAAAGTCAACATGCATGTGTAGCAAGCTGTATGGGAAGCCACAGTCTACTGCTCATAGCCAAGGACTCTCACTGCAATGGCTGGGGCTAGTGGAGTCAATTTTTGTTACTTTTGCTGAGAATGTATAGAGGTTAGGTCACATGGATTCAGAGTTTTCACCCAGACACAGACTAGTTTGAAGGCCACAGGCCAAGCTCTGAGTGAACTCCTATTTACTATCTTGCACTTTGAAATGTTTACGAACAGGCAAGAGTCTATTTATTTAGTTATTCCACTAGGTCTATGATGAGAAAGCTAGCAATTAACTTATACTAAAGCCTGAGAGAGTGAAGGCCACACAGCTGTGCCTGAAATTTGATTAAAAATCAGAGGGTGGGAACATCACTGCTTTCACAAACATTTTTAGTGTATAAGAAGAAATAGAGAGAGAAAGGGAGGAGAGCTCTGGACATGATGGTATAGTCTGATCCTTTGGAAACATGTAAGCTTTCTATATCTATGTAGCAATTGTTATCTACCATTACTTATTCTGTGTAATCTGATTTTATTTGTTCCATCCTCCTATTGCTCAAATAAACTCACTTTCCTAAATACCTGGAACTGTGATGTACTGAATCAAAGTTTGTGTGTGGATCTTTGTGATGGGAATTAGCTCTTGAGTTCAAGCCCTCAGGTATAATCCCAGTAATTGTGTGTGTGGATATTTGTGTAGGGGATAAAATCCTGAGTTAAAGCCCTCAGGTACATGCCATACTGGGTCAGACCAAGGGTCCATCAAGCCCAGCATCCTGTTTCCAACAGTGGCCAATCCATGCCATAAGAACCTGGCAAGTACCCAAAAACTAAGTCTATTCCATGTTAACGTTGCTAGTAATAGCAGTGGCTATTTTCTAAGTCAACTTAATTAATAGCAGGTAAGGGACTTCTCCTCCAAGAACTTATCCAATCCTTTTTTAAATTGTAGATATTTGTGGATATTGTGTGGATATTTGTGTAGGGGATAAGCTCCTGGGTTCAAGCCCTCAGGTATAATCCCAGTAAGTATGTATGCTTGTATGGGATAAGCCCCCCAGTGTAGACCTCAGTGACATTTGCCACCCCAGGTCAGAGCCCCTGGGCAGAATACCAATGTGCACGGTCTGAACTCATAACAGCTAGATAGGAAGTAGGAGAAACACTCTGAGTAGTACCAAATAAAGGCTTATCATGTCATGGCCTAATTGTGGCTAGTTCCAATTAAGCTACAAGCCCAAAGTGGCAAACAGCCACTGCAGAGCCAAAACTGCAATAAAAAATGAAAAAACCATTTACAAGAAATAAGGGTAGAAAAAGTGTTTACTGTGCAGAATTCACGGTGACAGTAAATAATGGCAGATATATGTCTGACTTCAACCTAGTTAAGCACTTTTGTTCTTAAAAGGCACAAATAAATGACCATGGGGAAATCATCAAGTTTGCTGAATTATAGGAATCTTTTAATCTTATGAGAACAAACAATTTCTCATACCCTCAAGCTCGTCATTATGTGAGATCTCTGATTCGCTCTGAACTGCCTGAGAAATACCGGACACTTCTACAAGAGCCGTTTGACATGGATGATCCCAGCAGGCATGCTGTATCCTTTCTTTATAAAGTTTTATTACGAATGGAGGGCAATTGGGATTTTACATCGCTAGGGGATAAATGGGCTGCTGAATTACATATACAATTACCAAGGAGGGCTTTTCTTACCTGTTTAAATGGTGTACGAATTATCTCAAACAATGTGCAATTAAGAGAACTCAGTTTAAGACAGGCTTTTCCAGCACGTACTGCAAGATCAGATGCAAGTATAAAATGTTCTAGTGAAATAGGTAGTGGTGACCATTCTTTCTGGGCATGTTGTAAAATACAAATGTTTTGGAATGAAGTACAAACACACACACACACACACACACACACACATATGGACCGGGCTGTGTCACAGTCTTTATTGTTTGATGCTTCCTCAGCATTGTTTGGGGACATCCGTTCCACTTCATATTGTTTTTCCTTGTTGCTAGCCACTGTGGATACGGAAGGTTTTGATGCTGGCCAGGCTGACCAAGCTGCACTTCGGGCGACAACTACCTATCCCACCGCACAACTTTTGGAGGAACAAAAATGTGCAATCTATTAGTTGTGGAGCAGATGTCCTGCAAGTCTCTCAACCCCAGAAGAAAGAACAGGATCTTGGAAATTTGGCTTCCCTATCACTTCCTCTGAGAACTCACAGGCAGATTTTAAAGGACGTTTAGTTCAGAGATGTGCCTGTTCTATTTTCTGGTTCATAATTGTAGGAAATATTTTTGCGTGATACAAGGGGGGGGGGGGGTGGATGGGATGGGATGGGCTGGGCTGCGGGGAGAAAGGAGGCAGAGGAATATATATATATGGTCTAAATCTGTATTGAATGACTGGAGTTGGACTTTGCATCTATACTTTAGAAATGTGCATATAAGTTGGCTACTTTAATTGAAAAATAATAAAACAGATTTAAACACAAAGATTCATAGGACGGTGATTCATTCGTACAGTGCAGCATTGGATCACATTCAGCCACAGCTAGTTCTATTCAGGGTGAATGATGCAGAGAAAGCAATACATTTTCCTTTTCTGCTAAGGGTCTGTACTACCCCCCTGCTGCAGGCTCTGTTATTTCCAGGTTCTGCCAGACTCCATTTCTGAAAATAGTTCATACCACATTCCATGAACATAAGAAAATAATACACACTTTAAATCATACTTTATACATAACAGGCCAGTAAATGGTTTAATATATTGCTAGCAATTTAAGTTAACAAAACAGAGTGTAAAACATGAGTTCCCTTCCATAGGAAACACCAGGTGAGGAAGAATGACATTTCTGACCACTTGCTGGGTGCAGAGGAGAACAGAGGGTGCAGCCGTGCCCAAAATACTATGGCACGTTTGCACATGTGACTCCCTGATTTGAAAGTATAAAAGTGGATATAGGGTTCCTAGCCACTCGACCTTACTTACAAAATGCACCTGGAAATCTTCAATTTTCAAAATCCATAACCAGGTCATGGAAAAACAATAGAAGACATAAAGCATGATGCTTTCCATGTAATTGCAACCACTAGCTCTTATAGAGGCTACTTTTGAAAAGGGATGGAAAGACTACAAATTAATAATATAATCTTCACGTCTATTGCTCTGCAAAAGGCTTCACTGACTTTACAGTCTGTGCAATTTCCTTCTGGAAAATGAAGAAAATTAATTCTACACATATGAAGTCTTCACTAAAGGACTATGTAGTACACAGGAATGGAACTGGGCACCACAGGCTACATGGCACTCCAAATCTATTACGTTTCCCTTTAAACACTTTTGGCGCTAAAATGGTATTTCATCAATATTTTTATTTATTTATTTATTTAAAATCTTTTCTATACCGTCGTTTAGTAGTGCACCATCACAACGGTTTACAGGGCGGCACGCATATATGTATTTGATTAAATTCTTACCACCAAAGTGCCAAAACATTTACGGTACAGCAGGTTTTTTGCAATGCAATGAAATGAATTTGACTGATAATTTTCATTCACACCTGTTTTGCTTGACATGAACGCATCAGGGAATGCCCATACGAATGGGTTCAAGAATGGAAATTTTTTTTTTAATTCTTTATTTATTCAGTGTTTACTTTACAAAACAAACCAATGCTTGTAACAGTGTAATTCAGGTACATTCACAAGATCATTCATTATATATCACAGAGAAAAAGAAATATTTTGTATATTTCCAAAAACAAATTACAATGTTCTCAATTTAACCAAAACAAATTTGGGTAATTTTTACCTATCCTTTTACAGTCAATGATTCCAATATTGGGGGGCTAAAAGTTAGGAATCATTTAATAATCAACACCTTAATAAGAAATATTAATATTCCAATATTCCAATATTCCAATATTCCAATATTTTTTAACTGTATTATGTTAAACTTGTTCGATGTAAAGCGCCGCCACTGGCACTAGTTTCTTGTTACGCTGTGAACCGATGTGATATCTTTGATGAATGTCGGTATATAAAACCGTTAAATAAATAATAAATAAATAAATAAATAAAGATGGACTAAGCATAGCATATCTAGTACATCTCTAACTTGATTGCACAGGGGTTGAAGTACTGGGTTTCTTTGAATCAATGAAACTTTTTAAGTCATCAGGCATAAGAAATAGATAACATTCTTCTCCCTTTTTTTAGAATGCACTTACATGGAAATCATAATAGAAAGGAATAACCCAGTCCAATCACTTCTTGACGGAATGCTAGGAAACTTTTTCGTCTAGCTTGAGTTACTAATGCCAAATCTGGAAAAACGTTTATAACAATATCTAGAAATGTGACTGGATATTTTCTAAAATACACTTTCATTATTCTGTTTATATCATGTGTTGAAATTAGAGAAACCAACAGCGTACCCCTATCTAGAATTTCCAAATCCGAATTTTCTAAGAAATTTGTCAAATGTTCTTGAAATTGCATGTTGGTTTGTCTATTTGGATTACTAGACTTTGGCAAAAAATAACATGTATTAATAGCTGGCATGTCATCAGTTGAAAACCCCAGTTCTTCTTGAAGAAATCTTGTGGGATATGATGGCTGGGTTTACTATGGAACTGAGAAATTTAAATCGAAAACTTGACCAAACCACTCTCAAACAACAACATGAGATGGGAGAAACTCAGAAAAAAGTGGAAAACGTTTTGGACAGAGTTGTAGAATTAGAAAAAAGAGATAAGAAAACACAAGAGTTTAAAGCTGTTGTAGCAAAAGATAGGGAAATGCTGGCAAGAAGGCTGGAACGTCTTGAAAATAATGCCAAAAATCTTAATTTGCGTTTCCTTAACTTCCCAAGAGTTTTGGGAGAAATTCACTTTATCACCTTAAAAAGAATGGAAATTTAAATTTGCAAATGGTTTCCTTGCAGCCATAATCCAAGGAACTCTACTCATAATGCCATCCTATACCAAAATTCAGGGCACTCTGTACTCCTCTGTCTTCCAGTTTCATCCAAGCGATGAAGAACAACTTCAATACAACTGAAATTCTTCAGAATGAATACATTATATTCACACTTTATCATCACATCAGCAGAATCCTTTCCTTCCTGCCAGCAGAGGTGGGTGGAAGGCATGAGGGAATGCACTGAAGATCCTGTACCTAGGGGTACATGAGATGTAAATACGGCCTGATTGTACAGTTATGGAACTTATGTAAAAAGTGATATTTGACCAGCAGATATTACCAGTAAGTTATATACACCCTCAGGAATGCAACCTTGAAGGTCTGATTTTTACAATCTGGCGGAAATCACAGGGATGCTGACATAAGTAAAATAGTATATAGTGATTGTATCTCTACCTATCATAGAGTTCTGGTTTTTTATTGTGCTATTCTGGTGCGCTTCCCATAATCCTGCACCTGAAATAAATAATTACAGAGCAGACTTTTGTTCTAAGAACTTTGAAAAGTTCTTGGCTAAGAATTCAATTCAGCAAAATTTGTTTTGGCATTTGGAGATTGAATGGTGGGAAATATTTGACTTTTGCAAAATGGCAGTTGTCATAAAAGGAGATATTTGTGAGATATTTGGTGCAAATAAATAAGCGATTCAGATTGGCCTGAGAAAGATATTTGAGGGTGCAGAGGGAATTATCCCCATGGTTGTTCAATTATCATCCTCTACTCTGCCCACAGATATTCCCACAAGCCCTTAAAACCTTAGAGGGTCCAGATACTGAAGACTCTAACTGATTGTTTTGATTAGGGATGTTCATTTGTTTGAAACAAATTAATAATCTGAAATGAAAAAATTTATTTTTGTTCCATTTCATTCAAAACAGAACAAATGGGCTGGGGATCTAAAAATAATATTTTTGGATCCCATTCAAATCTATAGAGCAAGGAAAAACTGCAGGTACTGTTTTATATCCAAAGCTAGACTTAGTGGAGCCAGGAAGGGAAGAGACTAGGAAGGAGCAGAATCAATTGCAGTGAAATTCTTTTTCAGTCAGTCTGTCTCCCGCCCGGGGATGCCACAGCTACAAGCACACACACAGAGGGTCATTCACCGCTGTCTGGGCCATAGGTGAGAGTCTCCCCCGTGAAAAGAATTCCCCCAGGGATCAAGAGTCGAGCTTGGTATGGAGTCAGCCAGTCGGAGCAGCCCAAAAAACCCCCAAAAAGCCCAAAAAAGAGTTACATATGTTTTCCCATGCCTTTCCCTTGCATCTGGTCCTGCCCTTGCCCTCAGCTTCAGCCTTGTCTCCAGCCCAGCCAGTACCTGAACCAGCTCCCAGCCAGAACCTGGATCCAGCTCCCTGCCCGTACCTGGATCCAGCTCCCTGCCCGTACCTGGATCCAGCTCCCTGCCCGTACCTGAACCCAGTTCCCAGCCTGTGCCTGGACTCAGCTCCCAGCCAGTACCTGAACCCAGCTCCCAGCCAGTACCTGGACCCAGCTCCCAGCCTGTGCCTGGACTCAGCTCCCAGCCAGTACCTGGACCCAGCTCCCAGCCTGTGCCTGGACTCAGCTCCCAGCCAGTACCTGGACCCAGCTCCCAGCCTGTGCCTGGACTCAGCTCCCAGCCAGTACTTGAACCCAGCTCCCAGCCTGTGCCTGGACTCAGCTCCCAGCCAGTACCTGGACCCAGCTCCCAGCCTGTGCCTGGACTCAGCTCCCAGCCAGTACCTGAACCCAGCTCCCAGCCTGTGCCTGGACTCAGCTCCCAGCCAGTACCTGAACCCAGCTCCCAGCCTGTGCCTGGACCCAGCTCCCAGCCTGTGCCTGATTCCAGCTATGATGTTCATCAGGTGGCAAGTCCCACCAGCCTCCAGAACCCAGGAGCTCAAGCTGTGGGAGAGGGGACTGCTTTGGCAGAAGATCAGCTCCAATCCTGCCCTGCAGTCCTGTACTGCTTGTGCGGGGATGCTCCCTGACTCAGCTTGCCAGGCCGTGACAGTTCTACTTTAATACACAGGTTTAAACTGAAATAAATTGTGAAAGAAAGGGAAAGGAGAAGTTGTGACTGACACATAGATTATCGAAATAATAGCGCTGTTGAGATTTGTCCTCTGTTACTTCTTTGGGTAAAGATGGCCATGTTTCCATGGACACCTTTCTGTAGCTAGCAGCAAGGGACCATTTTTCAAAGATTAATTCAGTAAAGTAATTGCAATTTACAAAAAGGATTCTTCACTGCAGCTACACAATGTATTTTTAATGGGCCGTCCTGTAAAGCTGACAGTTATTTTTGGTTTCAGCACTTATAATATTTAAAAACTATTATGCATGCAGGTCTAAAATAGCACACATGGATTTGTATGTGTGTGCGTGCGTGTATGTGTAGTTTTCTCATAGGCAATTACTACTGAGGCTTTGAAAAAATCTCCACTAAAAGCTTTGATAGAGCTTTTGTTACTAGGCAGCATTTAAAAAAAAAAAAAAAATCAGAAAATAGACACAGATCCTTTTAACAAAAACAAAACACCAACCTCCAGCCACTGCCCAAGACGACTTTGCGTTTTTGCCTTTCCTGCTATCACATTCCATATATGATTTATGCGTGCCAGCACTGGCTCACAGAGGTGCCGCCTTTCCTATTTATTCTACATGAGTGTGCCAGCGGAGAGACAGTTTGTAGCTGCAGCTTTGTGATGTGTGTGGGGGGGTGGGTATGCGGTTAATGGAGGTGGCTGCCTGCCTTCCTTAGCAGCTGTGTAGTGAGGGGTTCAAGATGCATGGGGAATTCGTGCTGTGCATGTAATACTTTTGTTTTCCTTTTTTCAATGTCATGCTGAATCAATCTCCATCTTTGACGTTCCTCACCATTGGAAGTGCTTCTTGTGTAGCCCAGTCACCGACACAGGCTGTCTGTTGAAGGGTTCTTTCTCTAGGGGGGAAGCAACAACTCCAGTACCCTACAGGTAGACACATGGTAGGTTAAGCCTCTGCATTAGGGACGCGCTTCCATTTGAAATGTTCTGTTTGATTTAACTATGAAAACATAACAAAAGAACAACAAACCACATTTTGTTGGTTTTTCTTTAGTTTTCAATAAAGTAGCCACTAGTTTTAGCTCTCCCCTCTGAAAAATATCAGTGCCGGTGCCCCAGAATTTAAAAAGTGAAGTCCTTCTGTATCTTACCCCTCACTGGGTCAGTATTTAAAAATGGCAATGACTAGCCCTGAGGCTGGTGCCATTTTATCATGCAATGGGGTAAGATGAGGTCTGGGAGTAGGGGAAAGCCTGGGAGGCTTCAATTCTTAAATTTTCAGGGGCTGGCATTGTTTTTTTGTTTGTTTGTTTTTTTCAGCGGGATGGGGACACCCAGCCCATTTTTTTCAATTGTTTTGTTTATTTAATTTCAAATGAATGAAACTAAATAAACCACAAATGAAACAAAAAACAATGGAGAAAACAAAACAAAACAGAATGGAAAAAACTGTAAGGTGTACGTCCCTAGTGTGGATGAGGTTTAAGGGGGGATTTCTGGGAACCTCTGAGTGTTCCCATCAGTTTGACGGCTCAGCTGCTGTGGACCCAGTGAAGACTCATGAGTTTTTAAAAGCCTGTGTTTTAGACATTAAGTAATGCTGAAAGGTGAATTTTAAAAGTTCTGTTTGTAAAAACGAGCACATGCATGCGCCAATAGCACATATTCACGTAAATGCTATTTTATAAAGCTCAAACATGCATGTGCAAGTAATGGTGCGTGAATAAATATGCTTGAATAAAAAAAGGGATGGACTAAGGACATTCCAGGGCGGGGCCAACATTTATGTATAGAAGGTTCTATTTGAAATCCTGTGAATGCAGCGTACATATGGCTGTTACCTGCGCATACTTACTCCTGCTAATTATCAGGTGTCAGCATATAATTCTTTATAGGCAATTACTGACCGGGTGAGGGGTTTGGGCAAACTGGGGAGAGTGCAGACCAAAGAACCAGGGGAGTCTTGATGACTTAGATATAGACTGGGCAAACTGGTGGACTAATTGGTTTAACTGGTAATTTCCTTCATGCATGAATGTTATAAAATTTGATAATGTACATGTTAAGGAAATTATGCAAGTTACATTTCCTTGTGTAAATGATTAAAATTAGGAGCACAAATATGCACGCATGACTGATGTCCACCAGTTATCCAGATAATTTTTTACCTATCTGGATAACTTTTTTAAATAGTGCTAAGTAGAAGGTGCTTTCCCACCTTAAACATTTACAGACCGAGGTAGCTTGTCTGCAGGAAACCCACCTTACAGATATAGAGAGCCAAAAACTACGTAGAGAGTGGGTGGGCACCTGTATATATGCTTCAGCGGTACATCGAAAAGCAGGGGTGGCTATTCTCATAGGTAAGACAGCAAATTTTCAGGTCATCCAAAGTATAGCGGATCCAGCAGGTTGCTATGTCATAGTGGTGGGCACATGGAATAATACATTAACGACCATATGTAACCTTTATGCACCAAATGCATATTCTCATGCGTTTTTTGTTCAATTGAGCAACTTAATGAATACACATGGGCAAGGGAGAGTATATGTAGCAGGGGACTTTAATTGGGTTATGGACCCATCACTGGACAAATCTCCCCCACAATCCCTAAACACAGGGAAAAAGAAGAGAGGAGTAGCATATCTATGCCATCAATTGGGTTTATTGGATGTATGGCGCACACTCCACCCTAGTGAACATGATTTTACACATGTCTCGAGATCCCATGGCACATTGTTCCGTATAGATTACATTCTCATTTCTCACACCCAGTTTTTTGAAATAGCCGAGGCCAACATTGAACCCCAGGCGATCTCGGACCATGCCCCAATATCTATCACTATAACTTCCAATATACACAAGGCAAAAGCACGTCTCTGGTGTTTTCCCCATTTTCTCAAAGAGGATGTATCATTCAAGACCATGCTGCGAGAAAAATGGAAAGATTATGCCAAAAATAACCAACAACATGCAGATCACCCCATACTTTTTTGGGAGATGGGGAAGGCCGTAATCCGTGGGGAGATTATAGCATATGTTCACTTCCGTACTAAAAAGCTAAATAAGAGTATAATACACCTTGAGAGTTTGCTCCTTCAGGTGAAGGAGAGGATGACAAGACAGAACACGGATAAACATAGAACAGAGTACTATGGGGTACTGGGACGCTTAAACATGCTTTTAGATACTCGAGCCCAGCAGTACTTGCAAAAAGGGGAACAAAACTTGTTTAAATTTGGAAATAAACCCAGCAGACTAATGGCAAACCTCACGAAGACCAGACGACAAAGGTCTTTCATACCCACATTAAAAACCCAAACTGGGGGGCATACAACCAAAGAGCAAGAAATATGTGCAATATTGTGACAATATTATAAGGCCCTGTATACCTCGGACCCGCTAAGGGATCAAACAGATGAGGAGTCATTCTTCCAAAATCTCAATATGCCAACTCTAACACCCTCCCAACTGGACTTCCTGAACAGACCAATTCAGAACTATGAGGTTTTGCAGATTATTACAGCAGCCCAAACCGGGAAGTCCCCAGGCCCAGATGGGTTTTCTTATGATTTTTATAAGTTACTCCAGGTCCATGTTAGCATGCCCTTGACTAATTATTATACAGCTGGGTTGAAACAAGAGCAATTTCCGGTTTTATTTAATGAGGCCCACATCACAGTTCTTCCAAAATCGGGCAGGGACCCACAACAACTCTCCT
This sequence comes from Rhinatrema bivittatum, assembly GCF_901001135.1. Lineage (NCBI taxonomy): Eukaryota > Metazoa > Chordata > Amphibia > Gymnophiona > Rhinatrematidae > Rhinatrema > Rhinatrema bivittatum. The sequence goes on from NC_042623.1 coordinate 61,053,272, forward strand.
CATACCGCCCAATCTCCCTATTAAATTGTGATTTCAAAATTTTAACAAAAATTTTGGCAGAACGTTTGAATGTTTTTCTTCCCAATTTAATCTCACGTCACCAAACAGACTTTGTCCGGGGGAGAAAACCGACTGCTAACATAATCAAACTCTTAACAGCTCAGCATATTTGTCAATACCAAGATATTCCAGTCTTGGCCATTGGATTAGACTCTGAAAAGGCGTTTGATCGAGTGGCCTGGCCATATTTATATTCCATCTTACAACGTTTTGGTATAAAGGGGGATTTCCTGAATTATATTTCTCTCCTATATCACAGCCCGTCGGCCCGTCTACTAGCCAATGGGTGCCTATCCGAGGTTTTTCAGATTCAAAAAGGGGTCCGACAAGGATGTCCGCTCTCACCTCTTCTTTATATCCTTTATATAGACCCACTTTTGCGGAAGATAGACGCATGTAAAGCAGTGAAAGGGTTCGGAGGTGCTACACAGATTTTTAAAATAGCCGCTTTTTCAGACGATCTCTTGGTATTTGTTACACAACCCTTACGATCTCTCCCAGTGGTACTGGAACTCTTGGAAGATTTCGGTCAATTTGCAGGCCTCAAGATCAATCATGATAAGTCTGAAGCCATAGACATCACGGGGTATATACATAAAGCATGGCCAGATGTTTTTCCTCTTCATTGGGTAACGGGAAGTCTTAAATATTTAGGAGTACAGATTCCCACCAACATAGCCCATTTGTATAGGGTCAACATACAACCTCTGCTTACTCATACTTTAACTACACTACAAAGATGGACGACCTTACCGTTGTCCTTGATAGGTCGTATACAAATATTTAAAATGATCCTGCTTCCAAAGTGGTTGTATGTTTTGCAAATGGCGCCACTTTGGATCACAAAGCAGGACCACAACTGGATATGTTTCCTAAACACTGTAGGAGTTTCACTTGTACAGTAAGCAAACGTTCAGTTTCACTACGCTGTGCACTTGGTGACTTTTGCAGCACACTGTCAGCTGCTGGGTGACAAGCAGGGAGGATGATACAGTGAGCACTGTGTGGTACAGAATCTGCACTGGTGCAGAGCACAGGATGAAGAGGGGTGCTGGTGGTGCTGTGGACCAGACACACTTCCACAGACGGCCTGCCATGCCTGTAGTGGTCAGCCCTACCTTATACCTATAATAATGACCCCCAAGCCAGGCCAGTACAGGGGTGGGAGGCAGAGTGAGGAAGGCAGCCTGGTTCCCAGTAACAGCTTCACCCTTCTAGGGTCTCTGGTGGTTGGGCATGAACATTGTACAGCAGATGAGACTAACTCACATCATCCCTACTTGTGAGGCAGCAGCTGAGAGTGTGTACCAAGACTCAGTAAGTACACATCGTATTAGGTTCACAGTGAAAGCCACAAATGTGTATGAGCACATGTACTTGCACTCCTGTCAGATGTAAAGAGACAGAAACTAAACTGTTGGGTCATGAACACTCAAAGTTCCCCCTTTACAAAACCCGAGCTGTACTGGGGGTTGTAAAGGGGGAACTTTGAGCTGCTTGACAATAGTGATCATAATATGATCAAATTTGAATTAATGACTGGAAGAGGAACAGTATGCAAATCCACGGCTCTCGTACTAAACTTTCAAAAGGGAAACTTTGATAAAACTTTGATAAAATGAGAAAAATTGTTAGAAAAAAACTGAAAGGAGCGGCTACAAAAGTAAAAAGTGTGCAAGAGGCATGGTCATTGTTAAAAAATACCATTCTAGAAGCACAGTCCAGATGTATTCCACACATTAAGAAAGGTGGAAAGAAGGCAAAACGATTACCGGCATCGTTAAAAGGGGAGGTGAAAGAAGCTATTTTAGCCAAAAGATCATCATTCAAAAATTGGAAGAAGGATCCAACAGAAGAAAATAGGATAATGCATAAACGTTGGCAAGTTAAATGTAAGACATTGATAAGTCAGGCTAAGAGAGAATTTGAAAAGAAGTTGGCCATAGAGGCAAAAACTCACAGTAAAAACTTTTTTAAATATATCTGAAGCAGAAAGCCTGTGAGGGAGTTAGTTGGACTGTTAGATCAGCGCTTCTCAACCGGTGTGTCGCGACACACTAGTGTGTCGCCAAACACCGGCAGGTGTGTCGCGTCTCCCGGTGTCCCACTGCCCCATTGTACTTTCCTTCTCCCTTTTTCCAGCCCCCGCGGTCCAATTGAAAGCTTCCTTTCTTCCTACCCCCACTGCCCAATGGGAAGCCTCCTTCATTTTGCCTTCCCCCGCGCAGGCCAATCGGAAGCCTCCTCCCTGCCACCTGCCAGTGGTAGTAGGAAGAAGGGAGGAAGCCTTTGATTGGCCGGTGAGGCAGGCATGGCACTGCCCGGGAGTGGGGTGGGAGGAATAGCAGTGTAGGACCCCGACGAAGCAAGGCCGCTACGGGAGCCCATCCCCGTAGCGGTGAAGAGAAAACCCGACCCCGACGGTGCAAGGCCGCTACGGGAGCCCATCCCCGTAGCGGTGAAGAGAAAACCCGACCCCGACGAAGCAAGGCCGCTACGGGAGCCCATCCCCGTAGCGGTGAAGAGAAAACCCGACCCCGATGGTGCAAGGCCACTACGGGAGCCCATCCCCGTAGCGGTGAAGAGAAAACCCGACCCCGATGGTGCAAGGCCGCTACGGGAGCCCATCCCCGTAGCGGTGAAGAGAAAACCCGACCGCGATGGTGCAAGGCCACTACGGGAGCCCATCCCCGTAGCGGTGAAGAGGAAAACCCAACCCCGATGGTGCAAGGCCGCTACGGGAGCCCAGCCCCGTAGCGGTGAAGAGAAAACCCAACCCCGATGGTGCAAGGCCGCTACGGGAGCCCAGCCCCGTAGCGGTGAAGAGGAAAACCCGACCCCTAGCGACGAAGAGGAAACCCGACCTTTGACTGAGGCGCCCATCCCTGTGGCGCCGAAAAAAGAAGGCCCGCCTGATTAAAGCCAAGGCGGAACCGCAGCCCATCCCTGCAATGAAGGAAGAAGTTATTTTTGGTGAGAGCTGGTGTGTCTGTGTGTGAATGGGGGCCTGGGTGAGAGCTTGTGTGTGAATGGGGGCCTGGGTGAGAGCTTGTGTCTGAGGGTGTGAATGAATGCCTGGGTGAGAGCTTGTGTCTGTGTGTGTGAATGGGTGCCTGGGTGAGAGCTTGTGTCTGAGGGTGTGAATGGGTGCCTGGGTGAGAGCTTGTGTCTGAGGGTGTGAATGGGTGCCTGGGTGAAAGCTTGTGTCTGAGGGTGTGAATGGGTGCCTGGGTGAGAGCTTGTGTCTGAGGGTGTGAATGGGTGCCTGGGTGAGAGCTTGTGTCTGTGGGTGTGAATGGCTGCCTGGGTGAGAGCTTGTGTCTGAGGGTGTGAATGGGTGCCTAGGTGAGAGCTTGTGTCTGAGGGTGTGAATGGGTGCCTGGGGGAGAGCTTGTGAGGGTGTGAATGGGTGCCTGGGGGAGAGCTTGTGTCTGTGGGTATGAATGGGTACTTGGGTGAGAGCTTGTGTCTGTGGGTGTGAATGGGTACCTGGGTGAGAGCTTGTGTCATTGGGTGTGAATGGGTGCTTGGGTGAGAGCTTGTGTGTAGGGGTGTGAATGGAAGCCTGGGTGAGAGCTGGTGTGAATGGGTGTAAGAGCTTTTGTGTGTGATTGAGAGCTTGTATATAAGAGAACATGAGTGTGATTGAGAGAGCGAGACTGGTCAGGGAGGTGATGTGTTTCTGTGTGAGAGAGAGAAACTGGTCAGGAAGATGACTGGTATGAAAGAGACCGAGACTGGTCGTGGGGTCTATTTGGGGGTGTGTGTGTTGTGAGTGACTGGTTGTGGGTGCTAAGGAAGAAGATTGAGGACAGAGCTTCAGCAGCCCTTGCTGCTTCTGGTTAGTGCTATTGGCCTGGAAGGGAAAGGAGTAGGAGAGTTGCTGGAGAAGGTAAGTAAAGGTGGCTTTTTAAATTTATTTTTCTTGATTGACTGCCATTTTAATTATTGGGTATTATGCGATGTCTGCTGTTTTGAAATATTTTATTGATATTTGGACATGTTTTAATAATTTTTATGAGTATTTAATTGAATATTATTCTGTTCAGCAGCTGCTTTGTAACATTTTTGGTATAACTTTACAATGATTTCTGTGTGGGGCTCTGTAGCAGCTTGGCTTATTCTCTTTTCCCAATAGGAAATGTTTTAGTGTTTAGGGCCTGGTTTAATAGTTGTATTTCTTAGATAGGGTTGTTACTGTTTGCGTGTGTTCCGTAATACAGGTGTAACTTTGTGCAGGTTAGTTTGTGTGCATTATTGCAAATCCTGAGTCTGTTAGGTGCTATATTTCTCTTTCCATTTCTCCAGGTTCGCACTGTATGCAGAGTGGCTTTTTTGGTTTTCCGTTCCAGTTTCTGTCTCCATATTTATAATTTGTGTTTTTTCTGTACTTGGTGAAGGTCAGTTCTGGGTGTGTGACCAAAGTGAGGTGTTTTACTAGCATGTAAAAAAAAAAAAAGTGAGGTGTTTTACTAGCATGTAAAAAAAAAAAAACCCAAAACCCAAAAAATAAATAAATAAATGTAGGCATTTGTATCAATCTTATTTGATGTGTTTTCTCAATAGGATATGCATTAGTGGTAAATTACTGTCTTTTCATAAGGAAGGCTATTGTGCCTGGTAGTAAAGGGAGTTTGTTTTGCTTTTACTGAGATGTCATCAGAACCAGAATATCTTTTTTTTGTATGGTGAGTTGTACAGGTTATGCCCTAGATCTGCTCTGCACTCATTGCTGAGGGTTGAGGGGATTCCTGTGGATGCAGAGTTCATGTTTACACTTAGCCCTGTGATGGTCACATGTTCAGTGTGTCACGCATATGAGAACCATTTGTCAGGTGTGTCCCGGCCAAAAAAAGGTTGAGAACCACTGTGTTAGATGATCGAGGGGTTACAGGGGCACTTAGAGAAGATAAGGCCATCGCGGAAAGATTAAATTATTTATTTGCTTCGGTGTTTACTGAAGAGGATGTTGGGGAAGTACCCGTACTGGAGAAGGTTTTCATGGGTAATGATTCAGATGGACTGAATCAAATCACTGTGAACCTAGAAGATGTGGTAGACCTGATTGACAAACTGAAGAGTAGTAAATCACCTGGACCGGATGGTATACACCCCAGAGTTCTGAAGGAACTAAAAAATGAAATTTCAGACCTATTAGTAAAAATTTGTAACCTATCATTAAAATTATCCATTGTACCTGAATACTGGAGGCTAGCTAATGTAACCCCAATATTTAAAAAGGGCTTCATGGGTGATCCGGGAAACTACAGACCGGTTAGCCTGACTTCAGTGCCAGGAAAAATAGTGGAAAGTGTTCTAAACATCAAAATCACAGAACATATAGAAAGACATGGTTTAATGGAACAAAGTCAGCATGGCTTTACCCAAGGCAAGTCTTGCCTCACAAATCTGCTTCACTTTTTTGAAGGAGTTAATAAACTCTTCAGCGGCGATCTTCCTCCTCTTCAGTGGCGTTTCGGCTCGAGGGAAGGCCTGCGCGATCGGCGCCACAGACCCATCGGGGTAAGGCCTTAAAAACCATCTCTTACCCTCGGTGGGTCCGCGGCCGACCACGCGGCCCACAGCGCCGTTCTGCCGCCGCAGCCCTGCCGTCAGAGTCCCGCCCTCCTAACCAGCTACTGGGGAACAGCCTATCATAGCTGCTACCCCAGCAACCAACCAGGAAGGGCCCAGAGGCTCTTTAAATTAAACTGAAGCTTTGGCGATCCTCCTCTTCAGCGGCGATCTTCCTCCTCTTCAGCGGCGATCCTCCTCTTCAGCGGCGTTTCGGCTCGAGGGAAGGCCTGCGCGATCGGCGCCACAGACCCATCGGGGTAAGGCCTTAAAAACCATCTCTTACCCTCGGTGGGTCCGCGGCCGACCACGCGGCCCACAGCGCCATTCTGCTGCTTCAGCCCTGCCATCAGAGTCCCGCCCTCCTAACCAGCCACTGGGGAACAGCCTATCACAGCTGCTTCCCCAGCAATCAACCAGGAAGGGCCCAGAGGCTCTTTAAATTAAACTGAAGCTCCGGCGCTGCGCGCCGAAGGAGCACAACAAAGGGGCCCACCCCTTTGTGCGCCCCTTTGGACAGCCCCGATAGACTACGCTGAAATTATTTCAACCCAGTTGCTTATCGACACCCTCCCTACTAGACAGTGGCAAGGACACAGAACCCCAAACAACTATGACCACGACATGCATAGCTAGTCCTGTGCAAACAGCGCCTTCGCTCCACCTGGCTAAGGCCTTTTTCCTTCCCGTTTCTTTCCTCATCCCTTGCTCCCTCTCCTTTCCTTCCCCGCTCTCAGCTGGACCGGACTGCCTCTCGTACGGCGACCAATCGAGGCTTCATTCACGAACAGCCCCCGTCCACTTATGCTGATATAACCCACCCCCTCACGCATCCCAGCCAAACAGAAGAAGATCAACAGCGCTTTAATTCTACCCAGCCCGCGAATCCACCCTCATCTACAGATCCACTGTGAAACAGCTATGACAGTTCCAGGAAACAGCACCGCTGCATTCTAAGCAAGGCCTCACAACCTGCCCCGGCATCCCATCGGGATCTCAACCTCCCCACCATCTTTAATTTTCTGCTCCTCAGCCTCTCCTCCCACCAAAGGATCTGTGGAAGGAATATGCTAACTCAACATATTCCTGTCAGACACCGCCATCCACTCACCAGCATTTACCCTACGCTAATTTTACCATCAAAAAATCATAGATCACTCATCCCCATCATGATCACCCCACTTACTCAGTTCTTAGGACTCTCATTACTTTTGGTAACCTTGTTTAATGCACAATCCCTGACCAAAAAGATGCACATCCTAAATGACTACTTACAGGACTCCGACCCAGACATCTGTGCCATTACAGAAACCTGGTTAAAAAACTCAGACATTGCGCTAATCAATCAATTACCGATACACAAGTATGACATCTTATCAATCCACAGACACAAAAAACGAGGAGGCGGTCTACTCCTTGCAACCAAAAAAGAACTTAGACTTATACCGCACACAATCAAGTCAGAATCTAAACTGGAACTAGGCTTAGTCAAATCGCAACAACTTCAAATACTACTAATCTATGCCCCTCCTGGATTACTCGAGTCAGACGCCTCACCCCTCATTGAATCCATAGTAAAGTACATCGATTCAGACCTACCTACTATGATCATGGGAGATTTTAATTTACACACCGACGCCTTCCCCCGCTCATCTAACTGCAAAACCATCCTCAACTCCCTTAACGCAATGGGATTCACACAGATTGTCAACAACCCGACACACAAAGCAGGACACACGCTGGACCTTATCTTCATCAACTCGAAGTTCTCCTGCTCTTCAACACCATCCTGTACTCCAGTCCCATGGTCAGATCACTTTCTGATAGCCACTAAGGTATCCGCCAAACAACAAACTCATAACCCACAATACTCTTCTACCATTCACTTCAGGAAATCATGTGCTTCCGAGACACTCAGCGACCACCTTGCGAAAGAACTACCAAACCTGGACCTATCCAACCCCTACACAGCTGTCCTCTCATGGCATAACATTACTGAAGAAGTCGCTAACAACTTATGCCCTGAAGTTTCCAAAATAATAAACCCAGAAAAAAAAGGAAACCAACCCTGGTTCTCCACAGAGCTCAAACGGATGAAGCAAATCCTTCGCCACTACGAAAACAGATGGCGCAAAGATCCCAGCTCTTCTACGCTATCAACATACAAAGGAACTTTACATCACTACAGGACAGCAATCCTTAAATCAAAAAAAGAATACTATGCCAACAAAATCCATGATCACCAATATGACGCCAAAGCACTTTTCTCATACGTATCTCAGATCACTAAGCCATCCCCACCGACGATTCCCGATGAACAGGCACAATCTAAGGCCAATGCTCTGGCATCATTCTTTCAGCAGAAGATTACGAATACTCTTGCACGCCTACCCACCGATGCTACTCCCTACACTACATTCAACAACTCTCGCTCCTACACAGGATCCAAGCTCAACAACTTCGAGCTAACCTCCCCCGGTGAGATCGAATCCCTCCTCAAGAGACAGAAACCATCTAGCCATCCAGCTGACAGCATTCCATCCAAACTGCTGCTACTGATCCCTAACATGATTTCGGGACATCTAGCCAACATCATAAACTGCTCTTTATTCCAAGGGAGGTACCCAGACAGCTTAAAAACCGCTTCTCTCAAACCCCTCCTCAAGAAGCACAACTTAGACCCCAAAGATCTAGCTAACTTTTGCCCCATCTCAAACCTCCCCTTCTTAGCCAAAATAACAGAGAAATTGGTTAATACTCAGTTGTCTGAATATCTGGAAGAACATAATATCCTTTATCCATCCCAATACGGATTCCGTAAATCCCATAGTACAGAATCGCTTCTCATTTAACTGACAGACCATATCATCATGGGACTAGACAAGGGCCATTCCTTTCTTCTAGTACTCCTAGACATCTCCACGGCATTCGATATCGTCAACCACTCCATCCTCCTGAATTGACTAGCAGACATAGGTATATCCGGATCAGCCCTCAGTTGGTTCACGTCTTTCCTCAGCAATAGAAGCTTCAAAGTTAAAATTAATAACAAAGAATCACCCTCGACATTATCCTCTCTTGGTGTACCTCAAGGATCCTCTTTATCACCGACCCTCTTCAATATTTACCTCCTCCCCCTCTGCCAGCTTCTAACAGACCTCAACCTAACACATTACCTATATGCAGATGATGTGCAGATTCTGATTCCGATAACTGAATCCATCGCAAAATCACTCAAGCATTGGAACAACTGCCTAAATTCAATTACCAACCTCCTCAACAGTATTAATCTGGTTCTTAACGCATCAAAGACAGAACTCCTACTCATCTCCCCCAACCAAGACAACCCACTAACACAGACCAACCACAACATCCAGCTCACACACACACATGTTAGAGATCTTGGGTTTATACTCGACAATCGCCTAAACTTAAAGAAAATGATTAACACCACAATCAAAGATTGTTTCTACAGACTTCAGGTTCTAAAAAGACTCAAACCCCTACTTTTCTTCCATGACTTCAGGACAGTTCTGCAAGCCCTGCTATTCGCCAAAATAGACTACTGCAGTGCTCTCCTCCTGGGTCTCCCCAGCTCTACCACCAAACCTCTTCAGATGATACAGAATGCACGGCAAGAATCCTGACCAACACCAACCGTGGAGAACACATATCACCTATCCTCCGTAACTTACACTGGCTCCCAGTGTACTATCGAATCCTACACAAATCACTCACTCTAATTCACAAATCTATCTACAGTCACCTACATCTGGACCTGGTTTTCCCTCTCAACCTTCATATCTCCAACAGACCGACTAGAGAAGCATATAAAGGAACCCTACAGGCCCCTCCCACAAAAGCAACTCGCCTCACCTCGACCAAAGATCGTTCTTTTTCAACAGCAGGCCCAGCTATCTGGAACAATATCCCTTCCGACCTCAGAATGGAACCCTGCCTCTCAATATTCAGAAAAAAACTTAAGACCTGGCTCTTCCGCCAAGCCTTTTCAGATCCCCCTGATACCCATTAGCCGAGGTTATTTTTCCGCACCTCCTTGAAGTTTCCAATAAGATCCTCCTCTGACTCACCAATCGTTTAGATTTGTTTACTGCGTTCCTAGGCCTTTTTCTTCCAGCAGTCTATGCCTCCAAGTTTACTATCCCTGTTGAATGTAACTTTGTTTTTCCTGTTTTAACTATTGTCTTCGGTTCAGTCCCCCTGTTCGATGTAAACCGATCTGATATGGTCTTTTAACCATGAAGGTCGGTATAGAAAAGTGTTAAATAAATAAATAAATAAATGTGGATAAAGGTGAAACGGTAGATGTAGTATACTTGGATTTTCAGAAGGCGTTTGACAAAGTTCCTCATGAGAGGCTTCTAGGAAAAGTAAAAAGTCATGGGATAGGTGGCGATGTCCTTTCGTGGATTACAAACTGGCTAAAAGACAGGAAACAGAGAGTAGGATTAAATGGACAATTTTTTCAGTGGAAGGGAGTGGGCAGTGGAGTGCCTCAGGGATCTGTATTGGGACCCTTACTTTTCAATATATTTATAAATGATCTGGAAAGAAATTCCACGAGTGAGATAATCAGATTTGCAGATAATACAAAATTGTTCAGAGTAGTTAAATTACAAGCAGATTGTGATAAATTGCAGGAAGACCTTGTGAGACTGGAAAATTGGGCATCAAAATGGCAGAAGAAATTTAACTCCCTCGCCCAAACTATATAACCATGCCTCCACCAAAGCACGAGCGTTTTCCTTTGCAGGCCCCTTGCTATGGAATACTATGCCCTCCGAACTACGCCTTGAACTGTCTCCCAAAACATTCAAGCAAAAACTCAAGACATGGCTATTTACGCATGCTTATACTTGATATACATATGTCTTATCTACTCCTCTATATGCCTTGCCTCTATCTACCCAATACTTCCTTTTATGCACCAACTCTGATTTCCCCTTATATCTGCTTACTACTTTCAATACCCTTCTTTACAACTGCTCCTAATTGCAATCTAAGTGCTTCTCTCCCCTCTGCCTCTCCCCCCTCCTACCACCTCTAATTCTGAATCCTATATCTTCTTTATCCTTCCCTAACCTTATACCTAAATTTCCTAGAATCCCTATATTTTCCAGCTTTGTTTAACTTAGTTCAGTTAAGTTGCACCTAAATGATTGTTTTGATTTAATTACCCCTACTTGTTTTATGTTCAATTACCTATATCTTAACCATTGTTAAATGTATAACGCTCCTAAATGATTGTTTAGACTTAATTACTCCTACTCGTTTTATGTTCAATTACCTATATTTTAACCAATGTTAAATGTATAATGCTCCGGCGTAAGTTCCTGTTCTCTGTACACCGACATGATATCTCTGATGAGCGGCGGTATATAAATAACTATAAATAAATAAATAAATAAATAAAATAAATAATGTGGATAAGTACAAGGTGATGCATATTGGGAAATTAACCCATGCTATAGTTACTCAATGTGTTACAGTTGGACACTGCTGGAGAGATCGTGGACCCTTAGGCCGACCTACCTAGGGAGGCAGGGTAGGCTGGGAGGCGGAGCCACAAGCCGGAGGAGTTCACCCAGGAACCAGGGACCCCCTGGGAGGAGCCCGTAGGGTCCCGGGTCCTCGGGACTTGGAAGTGAGACAGAAAGTCCAAAGGCTGAGATAGGCGTAGACCGGGACCAGAGTGAGGAGAAAGGAAAGGAAGTCCAAGGTACCCGGAAGGCAGGGGACTGGCTGCACAGGGCCGAGGGCCGGCTGAAGGCAGGGCAGCGGGCGGCTGCGGAGTCTGTAGCAAACCGGAGTCTGAAGCAGGCTGTAGGCTGAAGCGGAGTCTGTAGCAAACCGGAGTCTGAAGCAGGCTGTAGGCTGAAGTGGAGTCTGTAGCAAACCGGAGTCTGAAGCAGGCCGGAGTCAGAGGCTGGCTGCAGGCTGAAGCGGAAGTCAGAAGCAAACCGGAGTCGGAGGCAGGCAGCAGGCTGAAGCGGAGTCAGAGGCAAACCGGAGTCGGAGGCAGGCAGCAGGCTGGAGCTGAGTCAGAGGCAAACCGGAGTCGGTGGCAGGCAGCAGGCTGAAGCGGAGTCAGAGGCAAACCGGAGTCGGAGGCAGGCAGCGGGCTGAAGCGGAAGTCAGAAGCAAACCGGAGTCGGAAGCAGACAACGTGAAGATCACCAGGAACGCAACTAAGAACAACTACGGAGTTGTGAACCTCGTTGCAAGGAGATGAGAGAGAGTTTGAGCGCCGGTTATATCGGGACTTGGGCGTGATGTCAGCAGCGCGGGCGGGGCCAGGCTTCCGGGAGCTGGGCGCTCAAGAGGGACGTCCTCGCGCACGCACGAGGCTGACGAGAAGCAGGCACGTAATGGTGGCCGCCACGTGGAGTGAGAGAGGGTCCCGAGGTCCGGAGCATTTACAGAGAACCCTCCAGTAGCGTGCGACAAACTGGGGCCCTCGGTCAGAAACTATGTCTTGCGGGAGGCCGTGTAACCTGAAAATATGCTGGGCGAAGAGGAGAGCTAGTTCGGGTATAGAGGGTAACTTAGTCAATGGGACAAGGTGCACCATCTTCGAGAAGCGGTCGACGGTAACCCAGATAACCGTTTGACCGCGAGATGGAGGCAAGTCCACCATAAAGTCTGTAGCGAGATGGGTCCAGGGCTCTGTGGGAACCGGCAGAGGCTGTAGGAGATGGCATGGGGGTCCAGGACTGGGCTTTTGACGAGCGCAGGTGGGGCAGGAACTAACATAGATGCGAACATTCTGTCGCTTGTTGGGCCACCAGTAAAAGCGGTTAAGGAGTTCCAAGGTTCTCTCGCGTCCTGCGTGCCCTCCAGTGAGGGAGTCATGAGCCCAGCGTAATGTCTTTAAACGGTCTCGTCGAGGAACCACAGTCCTATCTTGGGAGAGGACCGTCAGGGCGGACAGGTGAACTTTACTAGGATCCAGAATGTACTGTGGAGGTTCTTAGTCTTCTTCGGACAAGGAAGTCCGTGAGAGAGCATCAGCTTGGAGATTCTTAGCCGCCGGCCGGTACTGTAAGACAAAATCAAAGCGGCTAAAGAACAAGGCCCAGCGGGCTTGGCGAGGGTTTAATCGTTGAGCCTGGGACAAAAACTCTAAGTTCTTGTGATCCGTATATACGGTGGTCGTGTGCCTGGCCCCCTTGAGCCACTGTCTCCATTCTTCAAACGTGAGTTTGATTGCCAACAGCTCTTTGTCGCCAATGGAATAATTTGTCTCGGCGGGGGAGAACTTCCTGGAGAAGTAAGAGCATGGCAAGAGTTGTCCGGACTCAGAGTGTTGACTGAGGACCGCCCCGACGGCTATGCTGGAGGCGTCGACCTCGACGATGAAAGGTCTGGCTGGATCGGGATGACGGAGACAGGTGTCCGTGAGAAACGCCTCTTTCAAGTCGTGAAGGCTGCGACTGCAGCATCAGGCCAGTTCTTGGCGTCGGCTCCCTTGCAAGTCAGGGCAGTAAGGGGAGCGACCCGATGCGAGTACTGTGGAATAAAATGTCTATAAAAGTTAGCAAAGCCCAAGAATCTCTGAAGGGCCTTGAGACCCTTGGGTTGAGGCCATCTAGTTATGGCAGATACTTTTTCGGGGTCCATCCGGAAGCCGGTGGAGGAGATGATGTACCCCAGGAAGGGCAGGGCCTCAGCTTCGAAAACACATTTTTCTAGCTTGGCGTAGAGGTGATTGTCTTGGAGAGCCTGCAGAACTTGTGTGACGTGGAGACGGTGAGTATCCAGATCTCTGGAGAAGATGAGCACGTCATCAAGATAGACAATCACATGAGAGTGGAGCATGTCGTGTAGGACCTCGTTCATGAGATTCTGGAAGACGGCGGGGGCGTTGCAGAGTCCAAAGGGCATTACTAGGTACTCGTAATGCCCATCCCTGGAATTATAGGCCGTCTTCCACTCATCCCCGGGGCGAATACGAACAAGGTTATAGGCCCCTCGGAGGTCGAGCTTGGTGAAGATGCGTGCTCCCTGAAGGCGATCCAAAAGCTCAGGAATCAGGGGAAGCGGATAGCGGTCTCGCTTGGTGATGGCATTCAAGCCACGATAGTCTATACATGGACGGAGAGGCCGTCCTTCTTGGCCACAAAGAAGAAGCCGGCTCTGGCAGGTGAACGAGAGGGACGGATGAAGCCTTTGGCAAGGTTCTCAGTCACATACTGGGACATGGCAGCAGTCTCTGGCGAGGACAAGGGATACACCCGGCCACGGGGAGGCGTGGTGCCCGGTAGCAGGTCAATCGGGCAATCAAAAGGCCGGTGTTGAGGAAGTATTTCAGCCATTTCTTTGGAGAAGACGTCGGCGAAGTCTCGATATGGCTCGGGCAGCAGGAGAGAGGAGCAGAAGTGCAAGGTTTTCAGTGGACGTGGGAGGCGTAAACAATGCTCAAAACAAAAGGGACTCCATTGGGTTAGCTGAAAATTATCCCATTGAATAAAGGGTGAATGCTGTCGCAACCACGGAAGTCCAAGAATCAGGGGGTGCACAGCTCGCTCCAAGACTAGCAGGGAGATTTCCTCCGAATGGAACAGGCCTGTCTGGAGAGTCAAAGGGGCTGTGGAGCAGGTGATGGTACCAGGGAGCAGCGTGCCCCGGATAGAGGAAATCCATAGTGGAGGAACCTTCCGTTGCGTGGGGAGAGACAGCTGATTCACCAGATCGGCCACAATGAAATTCCCCTCAGCACCAGAGTCGACGAAAGCCCGGATCTGGAGTTCTCCACCCGGGTATTTAAGAGTCACTGGCAAGGTACATAGAGGAGCTGATCCTGTAGAGCCTAGGTGTAGCTCCTCGGTATAACCTAGGCACGGTCGTTTCCCGGACGTTCCGGGCAATTGGCGAGGAAGTGCCCCTTGCCTCCGCAGTAGAGACAGAGGCTCTGCGAGTGGCGCCTCCTCCTTTCTTCGGGTGTTAGTGAGGATCTACCCAATTGCATGGGTTCTCCACTGTTGGCAGAGGCTGGAAGAGCCTTAGGAGCCGGGGTTCGGGTTGCAGTGGACGACTGCGATGATGTCTTACGATAGGAGCGGGTCTCCTTATCCCGCTGCTGAAGACAGTGATCCACCCTGCCAGCGATGTCAATTAAGTTATTTAAGTCCTCCAGGAGATCCCGGCCTGCTAACTCATCTTTGATGCGGCTGGCAAGCCCCTCCAGGAAGATTCCCCTAAGGCAATCATCCCGCCAGCCAACTTCCATGGCCAGCGTGCGAAAGTCTATGGTGTAATCGGCCACCGAGCGTGTCCCTTGCCTGAGGTGCAAGAGCTCGGAGGCTGCGGTGGTCTGGCGTGCAGGATCATCAAAAGCAAGGTGAAAGTTGAGGACAAATTCCTGCAGATTCTGTAACAAGGGGTCCTGACGCTCCCACATTGGGGAAGCCCAGTCAAGAGCCTTACCATCCAGTAGCGAGAATATATATGCTACTTTAACTGCATCTGAGGGAAACTGTGCAGGCAGAAGGGCAAAATGCACGTAGCACTGATTCAAGAAGCCACGGCATGTCTTGATATCCCCGGCATACCGGGTCGGCGTGGGTAGCTGAGTCACTGAAGCTGCACTGGGTGCTGGAGCTGGAGGAGGGGCTGGAGGCGGTTCCGGAGGAGAAACCTCCAGGCGGGAGACCAGCTGTTCCACGGTAGCGGCAAGCGTGTCGATACAGTGCTGTTGCTGCTGGAGGTGTTGTGCCATCCCCGGGATGGCCTGCAGGCCTGGGGCCTCCACCGAGTCCATGGCCTTGCAAACTGTTGCAGTTGGACACTACTGGAGAGATAGTGGACCCTTGGGCCGAATTACCTAGGGAGGCAGGGTAGGCTGGGAGGCGGAGCCACAAGCCAGAGGAGTTCACCCAGGAACCAGGGACCCCCCGGGAGGAGCCCGTAGGGTCCCGGGTCCTCGGGACTTGGAAGTGAGACAGAAAGTCCAGAGGCTGAGATAGGCGTAGTCGGGACCAGAGTGAGGAGAAAGGAAAGGAAGTCCAAGGTACCCGGAAGGCAGGGGACCGGCTGCACAGGGCCGAGGGCCGGCTGAAGGCAGGGCAGCGGGCGGCTGCGGAGTCTGTAGCAAACCGGAGTCTGAAGCAGGCTGTAGGCTGAAGTGGAGTCTGTAGCAAACCGGAGTCTGAAGCAGGCTGCAGGCTGAAGTGGAAGTCAGAAGCAAACCGGAGTCAGAGGCAGGCAGCAGGCTGAAGCGGAGTCAGAGGCAAACCGGAGTCAGAGGCAGGCAGCAGGCTGGAGCGGAGTCAGAGGCAAACCGGAGTCGGAGGCAGGCAGCAGGCTGAAGCGGAGTCAGAGGCAAAGCGGAGTCGGAGCCAGGCAGCAGGCTGAAGCGGAGTCAGAGGCAAACCGGAGTCGGAAGCAGACAATGTGATGATCACCAGGAACGCAACTAAGAACAACTACGGAGTTGTGAACCTCGTTGCAAGGCGATGACAGAGAGTTTGAACGCCGGTTATATCGGGACTTAGGCATGACGTCAGCAGCGTGGGCGGGGCCAGGCTTCCAGGAGCTGGGCGCTCAAGAGGGATGTCCTCGCGCGCGCGAGGCTGACGAGAAGCAGGCACGTAATGGCGGCCGCCACGTGGAGTGAGAGAAGCCCCCGGGGTCCAGAGCGGGCGGAACGCGGTGATCCCTGAAGCGGAGATAGGCAGGCTTGGGCCCTAACAGAAGGCAAGCGGTTGGGACCGCAACACAATGTTAGGTTCCATATTAGGTGCTACAACCCAAGAAAGAGATCTAGGCGTCATAGTGGATAACACATTGAAATCGTCGGTTCAGTGTGCTGCGGCTGTCAAAAAAGCAAACAGAATGTTGGGAATTATTAGAAAGGGAATGGTGAATAAAACGGAAAATGTCATAATGCCTCTGTATCGCTCCATGGTGGGACCACAGCTTGAATACTGTGTACAATTCTGGTCGCCGCATCTCAAAAAAGATATAATTGCGATGGAGAAGGTACAGAGAAGGGCTACCAAAATGTTAAAGGGAATGGAGCAGCTCCCCTATGAGGAAAGACTAAAGAGGTTAGGACTTTTCAGCTTGGAGAAGAGACGGCTGAGGGGGGATATGATAGAGGTGTTTAAAATCATGAGAGGTCTAGAATGGGTAGATGTGAATCGGTTATTTACTCTTTTGGATAATAGACTAGGGGGCACTCCATGAAGTTAGCATGTGGCACATTTAAAACTAATCGGAGAAAGTTCTTTTTTACTCAATGCACAATTAAACTCTGGAATTTGTTGCCAGAGGATGTGGTTAGTACAGTTAGTATAGCTGTGTTTAAAAAAGGATTGGATAAGTTCTTGGAGGAGAAGTCCATTACCTGCTATTAATTAAGCTGACTTAGAAAATAGCCACTGCTATTACTAGCAAAGGTAACATGGAATATACTTAGTTTTTGGTTACTTGCCAGGTTCTTATAGCCTGGATTAACCACTGTTGGAAACAGGATGCTGGGCTTGATGGACCCTTAGTCTGACCCAGTATGACATGTTCTTATGTTCTTATGTATAATGTGTTTACCATAAAGGTACAGAGCAGGTCACATACTGGTACATGTAAGCAGGAGTTAGCAAACAGTACGGTGTGTGGAGTAGGCAACAAGGGCCGATACTGATTGACCTTCTTCTTAACCTCTGGCTGTCTTGTTTTCCAGCATTCACGTAGCTTTCATTGTTATGGCATAGCCCATATGGTCTTGAATGCTCCATAACTGCAGAATTGGAATTAGGTTCGGCATAGTAGCATACAAGGCCAAGGGGCGAGCTAATCTTTTACTTTGGATACCAGAAACATAAAAACCACACAATGAAAGGACACAACCAGAAACCTGAGGTTTCCAAACAGCAAGCAGTTTATTAGCAAATACATGTAGTGCACTGTTTGAAATCAAGGCAATGTCTTAGGTAATCATATTCTGCAAGGACAGGATTGCAAAAAGTTAAAAACAATGTACAATTCATGAACAGCACATTAAGTGTAGACCTGTACATTAATAGATTTCAGTAGCATCCTTACATATACAGATATTGCATCTTATCCTTTATGCACAAATATAATTACAACCAAGAACATAGAAAGAGGAAGCCGCATCCCTAAAGGTTTAGTAACTGCTGTAAAGATACAGCTACAAGCAACACCAGTATGTGCTGTGAACGCTGTGGCCCCAGACAGTCCATGTTGAAAGAGTGCACTGAAAGGGGCAGCCTAGGTACCATGGCAGCAAAGCTCAGCATGTTGGCAGCAGGAGTAGGACCGAAGAGTGCTGGATCACCATCACAGGAGCAGCACAAGTCCCAGAAGCATGGAGGCAGGAGGGCCAGGATGAGACTCAGCAGCATGGAGGCAGGAGGCCCAGGATGAGACTCAGCAGCCTGGAAGCAGCAGGACCAGGAGGAGACCCAGCAGCATGGAGGCAGGAGGGCCAGGAGCAGACCCAGCAGCCTGGAGGCAGGAGGGCCAGGAGCAGACCCAGCAGCCTGGAAGCAGCAGGACCAGGAGGAGACCCAGCAGCATGGAGGCAGCAGGACCAGGAGCAGACCCAGCAGCATGGAAGCAGCAGGAGTTGAGATGAGATGAGACACAAGCAGCATGGAGGGAGGGGACCCAGGACGAGACCCAGCAGCATGGAGGCAGGAGTTGCAGGAGATGAAAAGAGAAGACACCCCGAAGCATGGAGCAAGAGATAGGAGAACCTCACAAGAGACAGAAGCTGCAAAGAGATTGTAGGCTACTTAAAGTAGGCCATAATAGGCCCAGAGGCTGAAGGACAGCTTCTTAGTGAATGTACTGCTTGAAAATGCTTGACCTAACACCATTCATTGTGTGTGACGGCACAGCAACTCTATAGTGAGCACACGCTGAGCCAGTTTCTTCCAACTAGATGGCACAGCAACTCTGTGAAGAGGCCGTCCCTGTCTTCTTTCAAGCATTGTCTTCTTGCCTGTTATGCACCATTTTTTATTTTAAAAGTTGGTTAGACTTGTTTTTTATGGTTTTGGATTTTAGTCTAAGGAGACATTTCTCCGCATTACCACCCGCGGTTGTCCATAGTCAACCCCGGACACCGCGATGTTTACAAGTATGTACCTTCTTACAACAATGGTAGCCGCTCTAATTTAGTTGTTGTATACAACATTTAAAAATTTCTCTACTCTTTACATTGTGCAGGTCGTTGTATTTGCAACTTCCAGGAATTATAAGCATTTGCAACTTTCAAGAAATCTCAGCGATAGCGGTCTGCATCGTTTCGCAGAAATATTACATCCACTGAGCATTCCATCAAAAGTTGGGTCCTTGAAGAAGGGGTTCTTTTACCCTGAAACCTCGCATTGTCAGACAGCAAAAACTACCATTTCAAGTGGATTTCAAGATAAGTACTATCAGTACTAGATTGAATGATCAATTTTCCTGGACTCAAACAGCATAACACATAGAACAGCACAATACCTAGTCACGTAATGATTGACAAAGCTCTTAAAAAACAGCAGAGCCTATCAGTATGATAACCATTCTTTGGTATCGTATGAAGGTAGACCATCAGACTAATAGAGAAATTGTAGGTAGCAAGTTTCATATATATCTATGCACCATTTTCAGCATTCTTTCAAGACCCCTTACCATGGCATGGCTTCCCACTTGGGGAGGGGCATTTGTTTTGGTGGCATACCCCTGCAGTGTAGTGATTCCCCAGGACTGCCGCAGGGTGTCGATCCTACGGATGTGGCTGAGGATTCTAATGGCAGGTCCAGCATCCACTGAAGGATTTACATCATGACATTTGTTAGGTTGCTGATGGCTGTAGCTATAGTGTTGGCATTTGCTGTGCTGGCTGCCATACTTTGCTGCAGAATCCTGTTTTGTTGCTGAACAGATCTTCTCAGGACCCTTAGGTCTTCCCGCATTTGTCTGACTTCTACTCCAGAGATGGCTGCTGCAGGTGCTGGAGCTGGTTCTGGTCCTGGTGGCAGCAATGGTGCTGCTGGCGGTGGCTGCGATGGTGCCTGATGGTCCTGATGGTGCGGGTGGTGGTGGGCCTGATGGTGAAGGTGACTGTGATGGTGCGGGTGGCCTGATGATGGCAGTGTTGGTGCCGGTGCTGAAGGCGCTGGTGGTGTCTCAGCGCTCAAGTTGGGCATAGGTGGGCTTGTGCCCACTGTGTGGCCTGTTGATACCGAGTCATCATGCTGCTGTGGCATGCTGCTTCCTTGTAAGTGCTCATCTGAAGGTTGCCACTCCAAATTGCCCAGATCAAGGTCCACATTAATTGGGCTTCTGGAGCCTAGGGGCTGGAGCAAGAACATTGTCTCTGATTGCTGGGGCTACTGCTCCTCCTCCTCCTGCCATTGTGTCTCTGCATCCATTAGCTGGCCCCTATCACATGGTAGGAGCAATGGATGGCCTGCACCATTTTTTAGGATGGTGCTGGCTGTCCATTGCTCCTACCATGTGACAGGGGCTAGCCAATGGCACCGATAGCCCCTGTCACATGGTAAGGGCAAAGGGCCACCGGCGCTACTTTGTTTACTGGCAGCCGACGGCCCGAGAGCAGGAGATCGCTCCCGGGACCCCCACTGGACCACCAGGTACTTTAGGAAAGTTTTGGAGGGGTCGGGAGGGTGGGGGATTGTAAATAATTAGATTTAAAGGGTCAAGGTGGGGGGGGACAGCCGAAAATAAAAACGTCTGGACTGCCAGAAACAGAATTTCCCGTGGGTCCACAATACCGAAATCTGAACCGATTCTGGCACCCGATTCACATCTCTACTCTCCTCTCTCATCCCTTCCTCCCCCCACCTCACCCTGGCCTACTAACTCCCTTCCCCTCTGCCCTCTCTCTCTCTATGCCTATGCTGCCCTACTCCTTCCACCGCTCTTTCCTGCCTAACTCCTTCCTCCAATCCCAACCTCCTATCCCTTCCCTCTTGCCTCTCTTTACTTGTCCCCCTGTCCCTACTCCTACTCCTCCTTCCCCTGCCAATCTTGCCCTCCTCCTCCTCTCACTCCCTCTGCCTCCTCCTTCCACTCCTATCCTCAGACTTCTTCTCTTCTCTCTTCCCAAACCAATCACGCTCCATGCTCTCACCACACACACACACACACACACACTCCTCCTCCTCCTCTCCTCCTCACACACACTCCTCCTCTGCTCCTCCTCCCACTCCTCCTCCACTACAACAAAAAGACAAACTGACCTTACTCACTTTCACTCCAACAAATATCACACAAGTCAAAGGAAAAGGGAAACATGACAACAGAAAAATGACACCACTACTCCTGTAACCACACTAAACTCCTCTCCTCTCACTCCGATGCCCGACACACCCTCAAAGAAGGAGGTGCAGAAAGTCAGTATTTATACTGCGGAAAAAATAATGTGCTGCGTGATGACACAACGCTGCCTGCACAATCTATCTGTGCGATGTGGCAGGCCACCCATTTTAATAAACTCGCCCCTTTTGTGCGATAAACATAGCATTTTGATGAATCTGGCTGTTAGATGGATAAGTTTTAAAGAGTTCTACTTAGCCATATATTTGTTGCCGTATAGTCGGATATGTCAAAACAGATGTGGCTATGTTTAAAATACATGCTGCATATTTTTGATACATAAACATGTTGATAGATTTATGTGTATTTTTATATATTATGAGTGCATTTGTGTGCACAATATAAAATTAGAGGTGTGCAGGGATAAAAATTAATTTTTGTCTTTCGGTTCTATTTTGGGAGATGTTTTCCCCATGAATTCCTTTTGGTTCATGGAATGTTTGATTTGTTTCATTCATGTAAATAAAATAAATCAAACATTTAAAAACAAAAAGACCTCAAACAAGAAAACAGGGTCTCCCAAGGCCTCCTGTCCCTTCCTGTCCCCACCACCCATCCCTCCCACTCAGAAAAATGAAGGGGCCAGGATCCCCTCTGGCCTCCACTTACCCAGTTCGGTGGGGATCCACAGGCCCGGGGTAGGCCCAGGTCGATTCCTTGACCTTGTGTAGGTTGAGCCTGTGGTAGGTCGCTGCATGACCATGGCCTAGGCTGGAGATAGGTTCCAGGTCTGACACTGCAGCTGGTCTGGAGGCCAGTTCTTGAAGACTGGGCCTAGGCCTGATGCTGTAGTTTGTCCCAGAGGCTAGGTCCTGAACCGAACTCAGGCCCAACACAGCGGCTCAGCCAGAAACCAGGTCCCAATGCTAGGGCCTTGGCCCCAGACCCAGGCCCAGCCAGGAGGCCTGGGTTTTGAATCCTGGACCTCTGCCTAGGTCAGGGCCTGGATGCCATGGCCTGGCCCAGAGACCAGGTCCGAATGCCAGGACCTCGACCTGGACCCAGGTCCATTGCCAGGGCTCAGCCTGGAGCCCTTGGCCTAGACCAGAGCCTGGGTCCAGGCTATATACTGGGTCCTGATGCCTGGGCCTTGGTCTAGGGACAGGCCCAAACCTGGAGTCCAGGCCTCGCAGCTCTGTCAATGACATCCTCTTCCTTCTTCTTTAAACTGACACCGCATGCTGGGGTCGCACTGGAGTTAATTAACTCTGGCTCATTCACCCCAGCAGCCAGCGCCATATTGATGGATGACAATGCTAATCAGAACTGACAAATTACATTTCTGGAAATAGTTACTGAAGGATAAAAAGATTATTTAGTATAATGATGTAATTAGACGGCTGGTAAAAGTGTTGATTTAGGAAATTAAGCTGATTGAAAGGAATTTTTTTTTAACCAAATTACAGAATTGGCTGATTGATGCTGTTCAGAAAGATGTCTCTATGTTATAACTTGGTTGTCTAGTTCTAAGGTTTACTAGACAGATATTATTCTAAAACCTACCTTATTGGATTAGGTGATTCAGGGTCAATGGCAGGTTAAGGTGCATCAACAAATTGGATCCTGACTTTGCTTACAAGGGGTGGGCATATAAAGCATGCTTGATCTTGGGACGTTTGTTCTGGGTTGTTTAGAATAGATAAGGTGCATTTATCTGATGTTGGGCAGAATCTTTTGAATAACACTTTGCAAGAGGCCTTGGAGGGCGTGCTGCTGCTCTAATCTTAGGCTGCAGCTTTTTTGGGGGGAGGGGCATGTGATTGGTTAATTCTCACATGCCTGTGATGGGACACCTGAGCAGGCTTGGGGTAGGGCAGTGATGAACAATTGGTTGGGGACAGAGGGGAGGGGCCCAGATAGTGGACTCTGGGATACCCCTGCAGGATTGGGTATAATTGGCTGCAGTTGCATTTGATATGAGGGCTCCTTGCTGGGATGTGGTGGGGGCCCCCATAGGGAGGTGACTGGTGCTGCTGGGTGCCTACAGGCTGGGTGGCCTGGAGTGGGTCATCTTGCTGGGGAGATATGTTTCCTAATAAAGCTGTAGCCTTTATGATTCCAATATTGCTTGTGGTCTTTCTTTGTTATAAATAGAATTGGTATTTGTTGTACTGAGAGCGAGTGCCGGGAGAGGCTGGATTTTTCTGGCTGTCCATATAAGGATGGTAACTTTAAAACTGGTGTGCGGGATTACATAGTGTATGTATGCATTCATTGGCCCCCTCGCTCTGGGATGTGGTCATTTAATAATAAAGGCACATGTTATAAAATAGCCTGGCCATGCGCACGTGTGCGTGCAATTTTAAGTGGATGTGTGTCTGTGCATGCAAATGCCGCTTCTGCCACATAACTGGGGGGATTTTAAAAGCCATGCGCGCCAATGCTATTGGCCATTTTCCCAGTTTGTTCCCACTCCTTTCAACGAATTTCAAAAATGTGATGAATAAGTGCAATTCATTTCATTCAGGGGGCCCCAAAACGAATTGAGGGCCCCACCGAATGAAACAAATATTATTTGTTGCATTCATTTAAAATGAATACATCAGGCCTAGGCCTAGGCCCGAGGCCAGAACCTCACTTAGGGCATAGCGGCCATGGCCTATGACCAAGCATGACGCTGGCGCCTCAGCCTAGGCCCAAAGCTAGGGCCTTGCTTAGGGCATAGGCCAAGGCCCAAAGCAGGGGATGTGGCCTAGTTCTGGGATGATGC
Organism: Rhinatrema bivittatum; assembly: GCF_901001135.1. Taxonomy (NCBI): domain Eukaryota; kingdom Metazoa; phylum Chordata; class Amphibia; order Gymnophiona; family Rhinatrematidae; genus Rhinatrema; species Rhinatrema bivittatum. Next base: position 61,076,991 of record NC_042623.1, read on the forward strand.
TGGGGCCTCAACTGAGACCCAAGCCCCCATTTCAGTCACTTACCTCATCTGTTGGGATTCTGAGGGCCAGGTCTGGTCCTGATGCTTGGACCTAGCCCAGTCTGGAGACTGGACCCAGACCTAATTCTGCGGCCCGGCCCAGAGGCTGACTTCTGATGCCTAGGCCTTGGCCCAATGCCAAAGCCCGGCCTAGAGGCTGTGTCCCAACACTGAAGCCTTGAACGGGTCCCAGGTCCAGGCCTGCCACTGGGACCTGACCACAGTTGCCTGCTGCCTTGACCTAACCCTTGCCTGGACCTGACCACTCTTGCTAGCCACCTGCCCCGACCTTGGCCTGTCTCTAACTTTGTTAGTCTGCTGCCTGCCCCTGACCCTGGTGTATCTTTGGATTCTAATTCTCTTCACCATCTTAGGGCCCCACCTAAGTCCTGCTGGCTACCAGAACCCAAGGGCTCAACATGGGGGAAGGTGGCTGGTAGAGGTGAAGCTCCAGACTGTCCCACTACAGGGCGCATTCACTAGCTGCCGGTGTAGGCCTGGTGAGTTCACCTTCGAGACTGCATCAACTACGTTGCAGCACAAAGGGCTCACACACACGCTACTCTTCACACCAAAGTTAAAAACCCCTGAACTAATTCCAAAATTAACTGGTTCATTGATATCCTTAATTTAAAAAAAAAAAAAAATTCACAAAGATAAAAAGTCTGTAGGATCATTTTGAAATGTGCAGCATAGATAATATGAAATACAGTAATGCAGGTATCAGGCAAAGAATGCAGATTCCATAGGAGTCAAAAATATTCTTCAACTCAACAGATGTGGATGCAGTAGTCAGCTGACTTCATATTGGTAGATTGAGGTAATACGAATTTAGAACTCAGCATAATTTAAAAACCTTCAAAAAAGAACTAAAAACCTGGATGTTTACCAAAGCCTACCAAAGCACCCAATGACTCTCACTCCAACTGGACCTATGCAAACTGGTGGAATCAATGCAAGCACATAATACAAACATAAATGAAATCACATAGTTTGAAATATGATTTATGTTTAGAATGCCCACAATATGTTATGCTGACAATCACATGAATCTCTAGAAAATCTGTTAAACATCGAAACTTTGTAAATCGTTGTGATGGCGAAACCGAACGACGGTATATAAAACTCGATAAATAAATAAATACGAAGAATTTTGGAAACTGTATCTGCAATTCTTGGTTATCTGGGATTTGTTACATTATTCGGTAGGATTTATAATGTTATGTAGAATTGCTATCTTTTCTTGAATGGTACAGGAAAAAGCTATTTTTTCCCGCCACATCCATCCCCAAACCTGATATATTATCCATAGTATGTTGCAAAAAAAACCAAACCATTATAGGAGGACCTTTTGTGAAATAATTACTGTGTTCCTTTCATGTCTTCAAACTTATACACATAATGTTGCTAATATTTCTTGATTTAATGTAAGTGACCATTACGATTTTAACCTTCAACACTGTGGATATTTTAGCTGTGTAAAAGCAAGATTTGCCCATCTGCAGTAATTATTTCTGTAATGCACAAGAGGCAGTCCCCAAAGGACACAGAGCACTACTAAGACTGTTTAATTAGCTACATCTAATCAGAATCTCTGTTTTAGTTTAGCTGAAAGATTATTTCAGTACTTAAGCTCCATGTATTCTGCAGTTTTGGTATCAGACTAAGAAAATTAACAAAAGTCTTTGCACAATAGCTCTAATTATCACAAGTTTATTTTATTTTTTTAAATTTTTTGCTTCCAAATACATTACTGGCCTTTATTTTTTTTTTTTTAGCAGTAAAGAATTTTGCAGCAATACTAAACAATTTTTCTATAAGAAATCATTTACAAAGCAAGTTTAATATATTTTAGGGACCTTTGTTTTCAGTTTTTATTTTCCCCAAGAATTTGTCAATGTTTATTATAAACAACAAAAACAAGAAAATATCATCGGGGGAGAAAAGGAATCATTTTTTTTTATTCACCGATTTTTCTATTGTTTGGTTGGTTATAACATTGATAAATTCCCAGGGAAAATAAAATGAAAACTGAAAAAGAATGTCCTTATATATTTAGTAGTGTGGTGAGTTATTTCACTATGAAAAATCCAGGGGTGTTATTCCAAATTAACAGAGTGGGTAGACAAGCTCTTCACTCCAGCTTTAAAGGGATGGTCTAAAATGTATGTGTTTGGTTCAGTAAGGATGTAGTCAAAAAATGTGGGGAAACACACATTAGCACTTTTTAATTTCAGTGGTAGTTTCTTCTCACATTGCTGTACTCAGGAGTACACGAAACGCAAGTAAGAAAAAATATACAGTAACAGTATTTGGATCTGAGAGCTGCCAGAGGTAGTAAGAGGTTGCTATGTTTTTGAGTTGGTTTGTGGGCACAGTGAAGGGGCCTAGTTTGGCATCTAAGCAAACTTCAAATCTCTTTTCAGGGGATGTGACAAATATCCTTTTATTATGATGAATAATATTTTGTGCACATCTCTTTTTTGCCAGCCATTGTTCCGAAAACCCAAATATTTCTCACTAGTCCCGCTCCACAGGCCAATTAGGTAAATTAAAATCTCAACAAAACTGGTATAATCAACACACTCACAGATTTGGGGTTCTGATGGACAAGTGGAAAAAATATTGAATCTGCCTGAATTTGTGTTCCTGAAGAACTGAATACATAGGAATAAAGGTTCAGTCAAGTCAAGCTACATGTGGTTGTGTCACCCTTCTTGCTATTAGCATTTCTGTAATGCTGGCAGAAAGTGCTTCCCATGTCCCAGCTAATTATAGGTACACTTTACATCATTAAAGAGACCCGGAGAAACAAGGAAAACATGCTAAGCAAGCACAAAACAGAAGTTTGAAAAACTCACTGTCACTGCAATCTAAGCTTCCTTCTCGCATTTGTTAGCTAATTGTACGCAATTGATTTTCATCCATGGCATACATGGATTCCCTGCTGAGAGATATGCTTTCATATCAACAGCTGACAGATAGCTCTTAGGGTGAAGTAGCAATCCACCCGCATTGTAAATAGGTGTCTCCACTGCTGTGCGACCGGTTTCTATGAACGCATTGCATCTGTATGATTAGGCTTCATCTCGGTTGTATTGTAGCTGGGTAAACAGTAATTTCATTGTAGTTAAAACAGTCTCTGCATTCTTGTATTTCCCTCTCTGACAACTCTGGTCCTCCTCCTCTCTTTGGCAGCTGGTGGGATGAGTTCTGTCAGCCTTTGGAAATGGTATGTTAAAAAGAAAAGACCTCTATTTTTAAAATACAGGTACACACCTGGCTCTCCTCCTGTCCTGATTCTGAGTGTGCACCATCTTTGTTTGTAAAATCATATGGAGAAAAGAAGTCTCCTGATTGGTGAAATCAGACCACCTAATGATGCAGTAAAATTTGCATTACGGAGCTGTTCAGATCCAGAGCCAGATTTAGGCACTGGCAAGAGGCATGTGCCTAGGCTGATAAATTATGGAGGCACCTAAAATATTTGATCCTTCCTGCTACATTTTGATTTCCAGGGGCGAAACCCACTTACCTCCAAGTTCACTGCCTAATGGGCACCATAATCTCAAATCCGTCCCTGTTCAGATATTTATTTCTTTATTTTCATACATGCCTGCATATGAAGTTGAATGGAATAGTCCTACTGGACAAAGCAGTTGTCAATCAAACTGACCACAGTTCCATCACGTTTTGGAAAAACTGCCTGAGAAAGCATTGAAATTAACACTTTCTCACATTTTTATTAGATATCATCATTCATTTTCAGTTTTTAACATGTCTGGGACATTTGAATGTCCTTTGAAAACGATAAGGATGATCCTTTTTCTGAAAAAGGACCTAGGGGTCAATTCACCCATTTTGAGGCAAAAAGCTATTCAAACAGGGTGGTAAATAAAAAGGTTTGCTATTCAGTACTGGAGCAGAGGCTGAGTGGCTGGTGGTGAAAGCATAATAGTGAAACATTTCAGGCCCACTCTGCTCCGAGCTGCTTCATTGCTCTTTGCATGGGTCTCACCATAACTTTTTTGGATTTGCGAAAACACAGGAGTGATGTCAGTTCACTATAGAAAAAGAGCGGGAAACAGCATACTTGGGCCATGAAGTCAGCATAAACAAAGAGCAAAAAGCCAAAAATACCTGCCTACACTTCAGTCTCCACATCTCTGAAACTGCGAGACCCTCAGTCTCCCTGGCTCCATAGGAATCAATGGGGCTCTCCCCCCCCACCCCCACCCCCAGCATCACAGAGAGCTTATCACAGCCAGAAAATAAACTGCTAACACTTTAGTAAGCTGGAGGGCTAGAGGAACTACTGCCATTCAACGTCAGCATGTGTCCTAATAAAAACACTTATTCCCATCAACACAATCTTTTGTTTCTGCCTCTTTCATTTCCAGCCATCTTCTCCACGAATGAACAGCATTCAGAGAGCACAAACCACCCAGGGGCTCTGGAAAGTCGGGCACGCTCTTATTTCTGTTTGACATTTGGTATCCTTTGCAATTTTTCTTTTTCTAAGCTTGATGGGCGTATGGGCACGAGCGCATGTATACGGGGTCGGTCCCAACAGCATACACTTGTGAGGGTGATTGTGAGGAGGAGGTGTGAAGGGGGGTGGATGCTGGTGTGTTGAGTAGGCATGATCACATGCTGCTTTTTAACAGATAAATGCCGCGGTCCTCATGGGACCGTCTTTCTAAAAGCTGTGAAAAACAGCTCCAAACAGGACGCTTTGCAACTTTTACCCCTAATTCCATTGCGATGGAATTCAATTGAGTGAAAGGAAAATAAGCATGGCACAGGCTAACTCCCATGATTTTCCAGAGGAGGAAAAGAAAAGAACAAAACATTCATTTGTCCTCCTATCGGAAATAATGGAAGCCACACTGGCAAAAAGGGGGGCTGGTGGGATTTCCCGCAGCTCTGAGTCGGAATAAATCCATTTAGGTTAGAGATTTCAGGGAAGCAAACAAAAGCCATGGAACTAAGTGGGTCAATTACCAGTTGTGGCCATATCAGCAGAGCAAAGCCCAGTAAGAGAATATAAGCAGGCCCCATCCCCAGTGCTCTCTGAATATATTTTTTTTCTGGCCCTTAGGAATATCTTTTCCAGGGTTTTGAAAACACATTGAATGATAGGAGAACATCCCCTTTCAGAGCAATAATATTCAGGAAAACCCGATATTCATCTTCTGGAGGCCAAAGCTGCCAGGAATGCTTAAAATGTCTGTCTGAAGTAGGGTTGCCAACTGGATCCAGATTTTTAGGACAGGTTGATCCAGTTCTGGTTTTACCCCATTGCATGCAGGGACTTGTAGTTCTGATTATTGTATTGCATGCCTTAAGAAAAGAAGATTACAAGTCTGTGCATGCTGTGAGATAAAAACCAGGACTGGATCAGCCTGCCCTGAAAATCTGAAGCCAGTTGACAGCCTTAGCCTGCAGAATCCTATGACTTAGCCACAGCTATCATTATGAATCAACACTAAGAGCCATATTGCAGGATCGGGAAGAAGTCATGCAAAAAAATTGCAAAAAGTCACAGTTTGGCTTGTTTTTACATATGGTGGTAGAGATGAAATGTAATTGAATTACCACAAGTTTGAAACTTGTGAGCAATAGCATCGATCACACATCTATCAAAAGTAAAAGTAGCTCTTTCCTTCACTCACCTTCTGCCTGTACCAATAAGAAGAGATAGGCCTGCAGGTTCCAAGCAACTCAAGGGCTGCCATCAAGAACTCTACATATCACTAGGAGAAGGTAGTTTTCAGGGCATATGATTGCCTGGGGAATTATTTTTTATTTATTTACATATTACACTGCCCTCCCAGTGTTAGTGCAAAGCTGTTTACAGCAAAGGAAGGGGGGAGATAATAGAGGCTAAGGAAGAAGTGATTTAAAAAAATTAAGTATTTAGAAATCATAATTTAGGAGGAATCATAAGTTGCCATATATTTTGCCATAGTCTCCATCTTCTTCCCAGATACCTTTCTAAACTTGGCTAATTCAAGCTGCAAGGAGGAGCTTAGATTTAAAGTTAAAAGTCTAATGAATTCATACATCCTCTTAGTGGTTGGATATGAAAGTGAAATTTGGATTTAAAGATTACAAAAAAAAATATAGGCCTTTGAAATGTGATGATAGAGAAACATTCTGAATATCAGAATATCCCAAATTAAATAGTACATGAGATGATGGAACAATCCTGACAGAAGATCTTACCAAAAGGAAAATGAGATTTGCTACTCATGTACTGGAAGGTTCTGGTGCAAGCTAGCTAATATAATACTGGATGGCATGATAGAGGGCAAAAGGGATAGAGGATAACGGAGAGAGGTCTGGGATGATGACATTAAAATATGATAAAAATCTGGGAACATGGGCAAAAGAAAGAGGGTGGGTGCAAGAGAATTTCGTGCCCTAGGCACACCTTCGGTCATGCATCCCCCTCACCTCCAGCTTACCTATTAGCGTCAGCTCCAGCACAGGGCTCCCTTTTGGGGTAGTATTCGCTTTCCCCCTCTGGGGCTCATGCTAGTGGGATTTTGACACCCCTAACATTTTGGTGCTCTAGGCGACCGCCTAGTTTGCCTAATGGAAGCCCCGGCCCTGCTGAGCAGAGAGAGAATTTGTGCAGCATAGTTGGCAAAAATGGTATTTGAGGAATGTGGTCCCAATTTCCACAGTTTTGAAACTGTGCGCCTTTTGCCCAAGGCTTTCATTTCCTGAACTTTGAGGAAGAGGACAGAATATCACAAAAAATATGCATAGGCAAAAACCAAACAAACAAACAAAAACCTTTTGCAAGATGCACTACGGGACTTTTTCCTAATCTTTAAATATAGCCCTTAGGAGCAAAATAATCTGCTTAAATGTTTTACAATTTATCGTGTAGGGTTTTTGTTCTCCTTATCCCTGGTCTTGCCCGATCCTTGAATCTGGCCCTAAGCATGGTAAATTGGACTACTGCTTTGTTGATCCATTTTAGAATCCCATGCATGATTCACATTGATAAATGTAGTCGAATAAATGAAGCATCAACTAAGAGAGGATCCAGGGAGAGAGGATTTTAATCATAAGAGGTGTGGTCAAAAGAATACAAATAAAGTTAACGAAAAATGTATAAAATATAAGATATATTACATTGGAAAAAAAAAGAATTGAGCTCTTGGAACAAGACCAAGAGAAGATGCAAAAAAATAGTCTGGTTTTATTTAGATTTTTTTCTCCAAATATAGGTTAATGCAACCTTAATACCATATGATATTTACTTAAGGTGGTTTGAGTGATATGAACAAAGAAAGATCAAAATCTAGATATCACGTCTTCATCCAGTAATCAAAATATATTCATTTGTGGTATCTAAGTCCACCAAGAAAAGCTCCTCTTGTTACAAAGAATTCAAGCTCCTTCTGTGCAATTAATCTCAGACTGAAGTCTTTTATCCGAGAGCCCAAACATTTTGAAAACATTTTCTGCACCTCTCTATCTAAATGGTAAGTACTTAAGTGGAATCATCCATCTAACATTGGATATCTAGTTTTTAATGGCTGACATTAATCCATCTTTCCACTTCATGGTTGCTCTGTGCTGCGTGAGTGCCCTGCAATCTTAGCAGTTTAGATCAATATGTAAGGATGACTAAGTCTTACTATATATGAATACATAATGCAGAAATTTCCAGCAATGGGAGGTGTCATGGGTGTAATGTATGCAGTGAATAATTGTTAGGATCCATTCCCTACAACAGGCCAACTCCAATCCTTGAGAGCCACAAAGAGGCCTGGTTGTCAGGGTACCACAATGATTATATGAGATAAATTTGCATACATTGGAAGCAGTGAGTGTAAATCCATTTCGTGTATATTCGCTGTGGATATCCTGGAAACCTGTTTGTGGCTCTCGAGGACTGGAGTTACCCATGCCCTACATAGTGGGTCATTTGTCCAAAATTTGTAAAAGGTGATTCCAAGAGTCTCTAGCGGGAGATGTCATTCAAAGGAGAAAGGGAGAGGCAGCAGTGGCTGTGACTTCCCAGGTACATGGAAGAAGGGTGACTTGTCTTCCTTTTCCTTAAGACAGTGGGTTGGACTGGGTTAGGGGAGGGACCCAGCTGCAGTCTGTGGTCCAGAAAGGTGGCAATCCAGTCATTGGCTATAAGAGACCTATCCAGGAATTTTGTACTCCAACCAGGTATTGGGGGCCGGATTTTAAAAGGGTTGCACGCATAAGGTACATGCGTAACCCTTCTAAAACGGCCCTGCATGCGCCAAGCCTATATTGCATAGGCTTCCGGCGTGCACAAAGCCCCGGGACGCACTTAAGTCCCGGGGCTTTCTTGGGGTGGGCGTGTTGGGGGCATGACGCGGTCGGCACGTCATCCGAGAGCGTGTCGGGGGGGCATGACGTGGTCGGCGCATCATCCGGGGGCGGTGCCACGGGCGTGGTTTCAGCCTGGGGGCGTTCCGGGGGCATGGCCACAGCCTCCGGACCAGCCCCTGGACCGGAACATGGCGCACAGCAGCCGGCCCGGCGCACACAAAGTTACGCCTGCTTCGAGCAGGCATAACTTGTGCGGCAAAGGTAGGGGTGGTTTAGATAGGGCCGGAAAGGTAGGTTAGGTAGGGGAAGGGAACGGGCAGCGCGTGCAGGGCTCGGCGCGCGCAAGTTGCACAAATGTTCACCCCCTTGCGCGCGCCGACCCCAGATTTTATAAGATACGCGCGGCTAAGCACGTAACTTATAAAATCCAGCGTACTTTTGTTCGTGCCTGATGCGGGAGCAAAAGTACGCGCGCGCGCTCTCTTTTAAAATGTACCCCTTGGTGATTGTTCCAGTAAGGATTCGGAAAAAAAATGGAGGCCCTCTTGAATCTGAGAAAGTTCAAAGAAAAGTTTCTCAAAGGTCTTGAAGAATTGCTATTTGTGATTTTGGTCAACTGAACTCTAGGAGAATTGTCTTTTCTATTTTTGTACTGCTATCCTGTCTCAACTCATTTTTGTCTACAATAAAAGTTATTTTTGTTTTAGAACATTTTTTGAAAGATTGTGAGAGTGATCCCTATAGATTATTTTCAGCTGTTTTGCTTCCCTCCCTCCGAGAATCCTGAAGTTGTAGCCAGTTTTTCCCTACTCTGCAGCATCTGAAAGTGGCCCTTGCCTTCTTCAGGCAGTGCCCTGAGAAAGGGGGTTACAAGTATTTTTCACATTGATTGGCATTGATTACACCAGACATCTGGCTTCTGGTGAAACCTCCCTTCTTAATAACTAACAGGCCAATACAGAACAGTGCGCTCGGCCGAGCGCACCGTTAGCTCCCATCTGGACGCACATTTTCGACGTGCTATTATTACCCCTTATACAGTAAGGGGTAATAGCGTGAGGAAAATGCGTGTCCAACCTCCCAAAAACTAATAGTGCCCACAACATGCAAATGCATGTTGATGGCCCTATTAGTTATTCCCGCGCCATACAGAAAGTAAAATGTGCAGCCAAACCGGACATTTTACTCTCAGAAATTAATGCCTGCCCAAAGGCAGGAGTTGATTTTGGCTGGCACCAGGAAAGTATACAGAAAAGCAGAAAAACACTGCTTTTCTGTACACCCTCCAACTTAATATCATAGCAATATTAAGTCAGAGGCCCCAAAAATAAAAAAAAATAAAAAAATCGTAAAAAAAAAAAAAAATCAGCCTGCGGCTCGCGAGTTGGAAGACGGACGATCAATTTTGCCGGCGTCCGTTTTCCGAACCCGTGGCTGTCAGCGGGTTCGACAACCGACGCCGGTAAAATTAAGCGTCGGCTGTCAAACCAGCTGACAGCCGTCGCTTCTACCAATAAGGAGGCGCTAGGGACGCGCTAGTGTCCCTAGTGCCTCCTTATTACCGCGGGCCCTCATTAGCATAGAGAATCGAGTGCCCAGGAGAGTGGCCTGGGCGCGTGTCGGGAGAGCGGGCGCTCGCCTTGGAGCGTCGGCTTTCCCGCGCATTTTACTGTATTGGCCTGTAAGGCAGGAATTTTGTTACAGCTTTTTGAAAGTGTATCACTACCAGAGTACATGAATGAATAATCTAGTGCATTTATTGCAGTTCGGTGATAGTGCCAGCCTATACATTTCAGGAATGTAGTATATATAGTGAAGAAACTTAGAATGATTTAATTTAAACCTTGTGCTTATTGAATGAGGCAGTGAGTCATTTGTTTTCACTTCAGCACCCAGTATCCAAGTGCCATTTTGTTCTTCAGTTTGGTAAGAAATCCATTTGGGAATTATTTAGTGTTGCAAGTTGCTATTTTGAAGAATCTAGTTATAGTGCTTTACAGGTCAGCAACTGATCATTTCCTCTCTTCAATTGTCCTCTCTTGGGTCTGAATCATGCTAAATTGGGTGGTAATGTGTCACTTTACAGCTGTTTTGAGCTAGAAAAAGGAAAAGGGATAAGACGAAGAAAACTGAGCAGGGGAGTAAGAAAAGAGGACTGAACTAAAAAATGCTTTGTAAGGAAAGGCATGCAGGTACTCTTATGGTTTTTTTTTAAATCACTATTTTCCTACATCACATGTAGTCTGTGAAAGAATTGTTTTCTCTGTTTAGGGGTGGGTGGAACTCCAGGTAGCACTGGTTAAGGAAAACTGAACAAATGACCACCTCTGTTTTTTTGTGAGGATTCAAGAGAATCACGTCTTTCCATTCTTTCCATTCTTCCCTCTCTCTCTCAATCAATCTTCTTTCACTAATCTTCATGCTATCTCTATCAAATCGAGTAGAGGAATCAATGCAATTAGAAAGGAGGAGACGTCGTTCATTAGGTCTGTCTTCTTGTTGCGCGCCCCATCCGCGCTCGGCCCGCGCACGGGCCTGCTCACCTCTCCAACTCCTCTGCAGGTCCGGGGTCGGCCTCCCCAGCAGCAGCCGCAAGCTCCTCCAGGCCTCGGCATCCTGTGGCGGTGGTCGCCAGGCCTTCCTCAGCGCACCATTCTTTATTTATTTATTTATTTATTTATTTATTTATTTATTTAAAAGTTTTTATATACCGCACATATGGGCATTTGCATGTCCGTCTAGGCGGTTTACAATTTTACAAACATAATTAAAAGGGCATTTTCCGTGGCATTGGCCCCGCACCTAGGCGCACGCGTGTGGACCGCCCGGTCCCTTAAAGGGCCGGGGCGGGTCCTAGCTCTGCAGCGTGCCCTGATTGAACGCACTTCTAAAGGAAGTGCCTGCCTGCACTTCCTTGCCTTGGCATCAGGTCGACACTGTGTGTGTACTAGTTTGCCTTCATGTCTCATCGCCTGTTCCAGTCTTGTTTCAGTCTTGTTCCAGCCTTGTTCCAGCCTTGTTCCAGTCCTGTTCCAGTCCTGTTCCAGCGTTCTTCTGTTCCAATGTTCCCTCAGGTAGTACCTCTTGGACTGACTCTCTGTTACTGACCTCTGCCTGTTCTTGACTACTTTGATCGCTGCCTGTCTACTGACCCCTGTCTACTCGACCAGGTCTGACCTCTGGAACCTGACCTCTGCTTTGGCTGACTACTCTCGGACTGACCTTTGGAACTTGATCTCTGCTAATTCTGACCTTGTTCCTTGATTCTGGCCTTGCTCCTAGCCTTGTCATCACAGACACTGTTCTGGCTTTCTCTGGTCCCTAAGACCTCTAGCCTTGATGTCGACCACGTACCCTTGATCCTGGTGGGCACACCATTGAGCTTCCTTTCTGGGAGACCCTGCGAGGCCCACCTAAGTCCAAGCGGCCCGGGTCCCCAAGGACTCCACCCGGGGGGACTGTGGGTTTCCAGTGGTGAAGCTCCAGCTAGCCTCTGTCTCCTCCTGTGCTCCGCCTCCTGGTGGCAGGTGCTTCCTGGGTCCAACCAGGGAGCCTACCAACACTGCTCCAGAACAAGGGTCCACCTCCAAGCGCAACACTTTGGTATGAGAGTTAGGTATGTTTTCTGTTTGTGGTGTTGAGACAAAAAGGAAGCGTTCTTTTCCTGCCCAGTGCTGCTTGAAATTACCTAGATGAACAGGAAGGCATAAGAAGTGGCACTGGAGAAACAATGAGAACAAATTATATCGCAATGACAGAGAGGAGCATCTTGGTGGTGGGGTGACACTTTATGTCCAGGGGAGAATACAGTCCAACAGGATAAAGATCCTGCATGAGACTAAGTGTACAATTGAATCTTTATGGGTAGAAATTCCTTGTGTGTTGGGGAAGACTATAGTGGTAGGAGTATACTACTGTCCACATGGCCAAAATGGTGAGACGGACAGTGAAATGTTAAGAGAAATTAGGGAATCTAGCCAAACTGGTGGTGCAGTAATAATGGGAGATTTCAATTACCATTATATTATCACATCAATGAACTATGGCAACACAGGGAAACCACAAAATATATTCAATTAGAGCCTAAGTGAAGTTGTCAGCAAGCTTGACATTGTATGTTTGAAAAAGAAACCAACCAGTTTTCTAATCATCCACCTTTACCAAAATTTTTTAAAATTTTTTATTAATCAAATCTAAAAATCCTTTTTTATCCTTTTTATATTTTGATAAAAATAAAGTCGTTCTTCACTTTTCAATTTTATAATATAAAGTATCCATAGAGAATTTATGAACAGCAGTATCTTTAATGATGTTATTGAAACAGCCCTACACAGCCGATGTTTTGTAGTAATGCTTCATCAGGGGCATGCGAAAAATCATTATAAGAAGAGTTTTTTTACCTAGGAATGATGTCAAAAAAGCATATATTTAATATAACAATATTGATGGTAGAGGCAAAAGTACTTATCTCAAAACCAAGGCTACCATCTCAAAATGGACTCGGCGTCTCAAATGTCTTCTTCACAGGAACAAAAGAAATGAGGCCAACGTCAGTGTCTCATTAAATACCCAAAAGTTGGATGATGTCAGACTGTGACATCACTAAAATGCAAATCATATATAAACAATCAGTTGTTCAGACTGAATCTTGCCAGAGTTAACATAGAAACCGATTTGAATACACATAGAGAGAACTGTCTGTAAAAAGACAAATATTATCCCAAGAACACATGTAATTCCAGCTCAGTATTGAGACCATTGGAAGTAACAGTGTTAAGTCTGTATATCCACCGTTGTTCAGATTTTAAGAGCAATAGTTCTCGGTCACCTCCTCGCCAATGTTCAGGTGTATGGTCAATGGCACAGAAAGAGAGGTCTTCAAAACAATGTCCCAATTGTGTAATGTGTGATACAAGAGGTTCATCTGCCTGAGAATGCTTGATATTAGATTGATGCTCGATCATCCAGGTCTTTAAAAGATGCTTGGTCTTCCCAATGTATATAAGATCACAAGGGCATTGGCTTAAATAAATAACCATAGTCAATAAGGAGGAGGTTATGTATTTCAAGTAGATGGTGTAGCCCGTCTTGAGAACAATTTTATCTTCTACCGACATAGAAGATGCCCATACTGAGCAATTATTACAGGGTTGGTGTTATCCAACAACTACTGTATCCTGAGATGAGAAGCTAGAAAAGTCAGAATGAACCAAAGCATGTCTTAGATTAGAAGCTCGAGAAAATGCGATTCGTGGAGGGGACTGAAAAATGTTTTGCATCTGTAGAATATGCCAATTCTTTAAAATAGATTTGCGGATTAAGTGAGTTTCCAATGAATATGGAAGGATACATGTGTAGTGTGAAGTGACATCAATGGGACGTGGGAGAAAAAGCCATTCATGGTGTGCAAATTTTGCCCGTAAATAAGCTTTGCGAACACATGAGCGAGGATATCCACGATGTAGAAAGCGTTCTGATAGAATTTTGGATTGAATCTCAAAATCAGCGATTGTGGTAGATGAATGAATTGGCCCCTGACCTGGCAAATTTGTACATGAATATCTTTGAAGAGAAATGGATCACTCAACACCCTTTTCAAAATCAATTAGTCATTTGGAAACGTTACATTGATGATGTTTTCGTTTCATGGAGAGGCACTACAGAAAGTTTTGGAATTTTTTTGAATTGGCTAAATACATGCAATTCCAACTTGAAATTCACAGCGGATATTCAATGTAAATCAATATCTTTTTTGGACATTCAAATTATCATGACTGACGTGGGATTTATTACCTGCATTTTTCGCAAATCTGTATGTTCTAACACATATTTGCATTTTGAGAGCACTCATCTGTGGACTTTTAAGGCTAACCTTCCAGTGAGCCAATTCATTCGTCTAAGATGCTTATGTACCATGATCGCTAATTTTGAGATTCAATCCACAATTCTATCAGAATGCTTTCTACATTGTGGATATCCTCGCTCATGTGTTTGCAAAGCTTATTTAAGGGCAGAATTTGCACACCGCAAATGGCTTTTTCTCCCACGTCCCTTTGATGACACTTCACACTACACATGTATCCTTCTATATTCATCAGAAGCTCACTTAATCCGCAAATCTATTTTAAAGAATTGGCATATTCTATAGATGCAAGACGTTTTTCAGTCCCCTCCACGAATCACATTTTCTTGGGCTTCTAATCTAAGACATGCTTTGGTTCATTCTGACTTTTCTAGCTTCTCTTCTCAGACTACAGTAGTTGTTGGATCAGACCAACCCTATAATAATAATCCTATAATAATAATCTGCTTCAACGGCAGGGGAGAAAGTCTGATACTTCACGCATATCCAGCATAGCTCTCTGCTTCAACGGCAGGGAAGAAAGTCTGATACTTCACTTTCAATGCATATCCAGCATAACTCTCTGCTTCAACAGCAGGGGGAATGAAGAAAAGTGGATCTATATACAGACAACAACCAACAAGGACTGAATTACATAGTCTGGGTAAACAAATAAGCATGGGTGTAGCTTGCTTATTGTGGCTGTTACTACCCCCTAACTAATTAAGCTAGATATTTCACTTAGATGCAGTTCCAGCACTGCTCTCTACATTAATGGTGGGGGTGGAAGGGAAATAGAACCAAAAGGTTACTAAGAGCCAAGAGTAACAGATAAGTATGAGGAAAAAAAAAAGTGCGAAACTTGCTGGGCAGACTGGATGGGTTGTTTGGTCTTCTTCTGCCGTCATTTCTATGTTTATATGTTTCTATAATTGCTCAGTATGTGCATCTTCCAAGTCGGTAGAAGATAAATATGGTCTCAAGACGGGTTATACCATCTACTTGAAATACATAACCTCCTGCTTATCGACTATGGTTATTTATTTAAGCCAATGCCCTTATGATCTTATATACATTGGGAAGACCAAGCATCTTTTAAAGACCCGGATGATCACGTATCGATCTAATATCAAGCATTCTCAGAAAGATGAACCTCTTGTATCACACATTACACAATTGGGACATTGTTTTGAAGACCTCTCTTTCTGTGCCATTGACCATACACCTGAACATTGGCGAGGAGGTGACCGAGAACTATTGCTCTTAAAATCTGAACAACGGTGGATATACAGACTTAACATTGTTACTCCCAATGGTCTCAATACTGAGCTGGATTTACATGTATTCTTGGGATAATATTTGTCTTTTTACAGACAGTTCTCTCTATGTGAATTCAAATTGGTTTCTACAAGAATTCTGGCAAGATTCGGTCTGAACAACTGGTTGTTTATATATGATTTGCATTTTAGTGATGTCACAGTCTGACATCATCCAACTTTGGGGTATTTAATGAGACGCTGACGTTGGCCTCATTTCCTTTGTTCCTGTGAAGAAGACATTTGAGACGCCGAGTCCATTTTGAGATGGCAGCCTTGGTGTTGAGATAAGTACTTTTGCCTCTACCATCAATATTGTTATATTAAATATATGCTTTTTTGACATCATTCCTAGGCAAAAACTCTTCTTATAATGATTTTTCGCATGCCCCTGATGAAGCATTACTGCGAAACACCGACCATGTAGGGCCGTTTAAATAATAACGTTAAAGAGACTGCTGTTCATATAGGGGTAGATCTTAAAAACATACGCGCGCGCGTACTTTTGTTCGCGCACCAGGCACGAACAAAAGTACGCTGGATTTTATAAGATACGCACGTACCTTATAAAATCCGGGGTCGGTGCGCGCAAGGGGGTGCACATTTGTGCAACCTGCGCGCACCGAGCCCAGCGCGCGCTGCCTGTTCCCTCCGAGGCCGCTCCAATTTCGGAGCGGCCTCGGAGGAAACTTTCCTTCGCCCTCCCCCCACCTTCCCCTCCCTTCCCCTACCTAACCCACCCCCCCCCCCCGGCCCTATCTAAACCTCCCCCTTACCTTTGTTGGCAGATTTACGCCTGCTAAAAGCAGATATAAATCTGCGCGCGCCAGCACCTGCTGGCGCGCCATCACCCAACCCGGGGGCTGGTCCGGAGGCCTCGACCACGCCCCCGGGCCGGCACCACGCCCCCGGACCCGCCCCCGAAATGCTGTGTCATGCCCCCGAAACGCCGTGTCATTTTGGGAACGCCCCTGACACGCCCCTCCCCACCCCTTTTACGAAGCCCTGGGACTTATGCGCATCCCAGGGCTCTGCGCGCGCCGGCGGCCTATGCAAAATAGGCGTGCCGGCATGCGAGGACCCTGCGCGCGTAAATCCGGCCGGATTTACGCGCGCAGGGCATTTAAAATCCGCCCCATATTTTCTATGGATCAAGGATACTTTACATTATAAAATTGAAAAGTGAAGAACGACTTTATTTTTATCAAAATATGAAAATGATAAAAAAGGATTTTTAGATTTGATTAATAAAAAATTTAAAAATTTTTTTGTGAAGGTGGATAATTAGAAGACCGGTTGGTTTCCTTTTGACACATACAATGTCAGGCTTGCTGACACCTTCACTTAGGCTCTAATTGAATATATTTTGTGGTTTCTCTGTGTTGCCATAGATAATAGATTTCAATTACCCCAATATTGGCTGGGTAAGTGAAACATCAGGGCATGCTCGAGAGATAAAGTTCCTGGATGGAATAAAAGACAGTTTTATGGAGCAATTGGTTTAGGAGCCAATGAGAGAGGGAGCAAATTGATATCTAATTCTCAGTGGAGCACAGGATTTGGTGAGAGAGGTAATGGTGGTAGGGCCACTTGGCAATAGTGATCATAATATGATCAAATTTCAATTAATGACTGGAAGGGGACAGTATGTAAATCCATGGCTCTAGTGCTAAACTTTCAAAAGAGAAACTTTGACAAAATGAGAAAAATAGTTAGAAAAAACTAAGGTAAAAAAGTACAAAAGGCATGGACATTGTTAAAAAAATACCATCCTAGAAGCACAGACCAGATGTATTCCATGCATTAAGAAAGCTGGAAGGAAGGCAAAACGATTACCAGCATGGTTAAAAGGTGAGGTGAAAGAGGCTATTTTAGCCAAAAGATCTCCATTCAAAAATTGGAAGAAGGATCCATCAGAAGAAAATAGGATAAAGCATAAGCATTGGCAAGTTAAATGTAAGACATTGATAATACAGGCTAAGAGAAAATTTGAAAAGAAATTGGCTATAGAGGCAAAACGTCACAATAAAATCTTTTAAAAATATGTCGAAAGCAGAAAGCCTGCAAGGGAGTCAATTGGACCATTGGATGGTCAAGGGGTTAAAGGGGCACATAGAGAAGATAAGGCCATCGCGGAAAGATGAAATGATTTCTTTGCTTCAGTGTTTATGTTTACTGAAGAGGATATTGGAGAGATACCCATTCCGGAGAAGGTTTTCATGGGTGATGATTCAGATCAACTGAACCATATCACAGTGAACCTGGAAGATGTGGTAGGCCTGACTGACAAACTGAAGAGTAGTAAATTACCTGGACTGGATGGTATACACCTCAGGGTTATGAAAGAACTAAAAAATGAAATTTCAGATCTATTAGTAAAAAATTGTAACCTATCATTAAAATCATCCGATGTACCTGAAAATTGGAAGATGGCCAATGTAACTAGGGGATCCAGGGGTGATCCCGGAAATTATAGGCCGGTGAACCTGATTTCAGTGCTGGGAAAAATCGTGGAAACTGTTATAAAGAAGAAAATCCCAAAACATTTAAATAGACATGGTTTGATGGGACACAGCCAGCATGGATTTACCCAAGGGAAGTCTCCTACAATTTTTTGAAGGGGTGAATAAACATATGGACAAAGGTGAACCGGTAGATGTGGTGTATTTGGATTTTCAGAAGGTGTTCTGTCAGAAAATATGTTATTAAATATGAAAATGTGTTTATTTGTAATCAAGTATATACATTGTAGTCTGTTGCAGCTCCGACTGCCTCTCCCACGACCGGGGTCGGGTCCTCTTACCTCTGCCCAGGTCCGCGGGAAGAAACGCCAAACTCCCAGTTGAGTAGGCTGCACGGCTGCGGCATCTCCACGTGGGAGACGTTGCCGGGGCCCTCACGAACTCCGTCCTCAGCGCAGACCACATGCGCGCGCGCGGGGTTAGCGCTTTTGAAGGTCCAGCACCCGGGGAGACGGGCCCGCCCCCGGGATGACGTCAGACGCAGGCCGAGTATAAAGGTCGGGCCCCGGCTCCAGTACCTCGCTTGCAACGAGGTTCCTCTGCTGAGACTCGAGTTGCTTCTATTCCTGCCTGCTGCCGATTCCTGGTTCTTGACTCCGGTTGCCCTCGACACTGCTGTTCGCTGCCTGCCTCGACCTCGGACCTGCTACTGACTTCTCTGCCTGGCTTACTCCGGCCTGTTGCCGCCGCCTGGTTCTTGACTCCGGTTGCTCCTGACACTGCTGTTCGCTGCCTGCCTCGACCTCAGACCTGCTACTGACCTCTCTGCCTCACTTCTGCCCTCTTGCTGCTGACTCCTGGTTCCAGTCCCCAGCTCCGGCCTAGTAGTCCCAGTGGCCTTGATCCCTACGGGCCCCTCCTGGGGGGATCCAAGGCTCTGGGTGAAGAGAACACCTCCCAGGCCAGCAAGCCCCGGGAACTCCGGTCCCTACGGGCACCTCCTGGGAGTCCCCAGGATCCCCGGGTGAAGACCCCGCCTCCCGGCCTGGTAAGTCCCAGTGGTCCTGATCCCTACGGGCTCCTCCTGGGGGGATCCTGGGCTCTGGGTGAAGCCATCGCCTGTCCACCTGCTAGTCCGCCTCCCGGCCTTCCAAGAGGATCTCCCTCTCCTGGCCGGCCCAAGGGTCCACCACTCCTCCTGAACGCAACAGTTTGCAAGGCCATGGACCCGGCAGAAACACCAGGCCTACAGGCCATCCCCGGGATGGCACAACATCTCCAGCAGCAGCAACACTGCCTAGATGTACTCGCCGCCACCGTGGAACGATTGGCTTCCCATCTCGAGGCAGCTGCTGTTGAACCAACCCCAGCATCGCCACCTGTGTCCAGTACGAACACGGCGACCATCACCCAACTTCCTGCTCCCATGCGCTATGCAGGGGACCACAAGACCTGCCGAGGTTTCTTAAACCAATGCTACGTCCGGTTTACGCTCCTACCGGCCCAGTTCCCGCCGGACTCCGTAAAAGTAGCCTACATTTTCTCCCTCTTCGATGGGAAAGCGCTGGATTGGGCCTCTCCCATGTGGGAGCGACAGGACCCCTTACTGCATAACCTTGAGCAGTTTGTCCTTAACTTTCGGCAAGCATTCGATGAACCAGCTCGCCAGACCACAGCTACCTCTGACCTTCTACAGCTAAAACAAGGTTCTCGCTCCTTAGCGGATTACGCCATCGAATTCCGCCTCCTCGCCATGGAGGTGGGTTGGCGCGAGGATTGCTTAAGAGGTATCTTCCTAGAAGGGCTGGCTGGCCGCATTAAGGATGAACTGGCCGCCCGGGACATTCCAGACGACCTGAATGACTTGATTGATGTGGCCGGTCGAATTGACCGAAGGCTTCAGCAATGGGCTAAAGCGGGGCATTCACCACGCAGGCCGACCCCCCCTCCCCCCCCCCCCCCCCCCCCCCCCCCCCCCCCAGTTCCAGCGTCCTCCAGACCGCCGCCATCCTTGGTCCAGCCCAGGGCGCCTTCCTCTACTTCCTCGCCAGATGCGCCCATGCAGATAGGGCGTGCACCTCTGACTGCAGAAGAAAGGAGACGACGCCGCACTCTTGGCTTGTGTCTTTACTGTGGCAACAAGGGGCACTTCTTGGCACAGTGCAAGGAACGGCCGGAAAACGGCCGAACCTAGGAGGTTCCGAGGAGCTACTCCTAGGTTATGCTGGCTCAGCTCCTCAGTGTAAAGTCCCAGTCTCCATCAAATACCCAGGAGGATACTTCCACACCTTGGCCCTCATTGACTCCGGAGCGGAGGGCAATTTCATCACAGCAGACTTGGTGCACCAATTACGCTTGACTACTAGACCATGGTGCCCCCCTCTGCGCGTCGCTTCCATCCGGGGCACTATGCTACCAGGGACCATCTCGGAATCCACCAATCTCGTGACGCTTCAAACCGGAGTGTTCCACTCTGAGGAGATATCCTTCTTAGTGCTAGACAGAGCCATGCATCTGGTGGTGTTGGGATTATCTTGGCTCCAGTGCCACTCCCCGGTAATCAACTGGGAGTCCCTCCAGCTGACACAGTGGAGTTCCTTCTGTTTCTCCCATTGTCTCAGATTGCCGCAACCTCCTCAACTTGCTCTGCTTTCAACTTCTGTTTTACCGCCCGCACCGTATAGAGACTTTGCTGAAGTATTCTCCAAAGAAAAGGCGGAGATCCTGCCCTGACACCAGCCTTTCGACTGTGCAATAGAGTTGCTGCCGGGCACCAGCCCCCTCGTGGCCGTGTGTATCCACTGTCCCTACCTGAGACTCAAGCCATGTCAGAGTACATCTCTGAAAACCTCGCCAAGGGATTTATCCGCCCCTCTTGCTCGCCCGCTGGAGCAGGGTTCTTCTTTCTTTCTTTCTTTCTTTATTTATTTAAAATTTTTATATACCGACATTCACCCAGGATATCACATCGGTTTACAGTGTAACACAAACAAACGCCAGGCATGGCGCTTTACATTGAACAAATAAAACAAGTTAACAAATGAATAAATGAGGGTGTGAATAACAAGGGGAAATTTGCATTAAATAATCAACGAGGTTTGTAAATATATACATATGTACAAAAGGAAGACACTAAGAGATAAGCAATTTAGGAGTGCTAGGAGGAGAGGGGGGAGTGGCGAGCAGAGGGAAGGGAACGAGGTGAGGGGGGGAGAAAAAGGTATGAGGTGAGGGGGGGAGAAAAAGTGTATGAGGTGAGGGGGGAAGAAAAAGGTAGGAGAAGGGCGAAGTGAGGGGATAGAGGGCCAGAAGAGGGGGGCAGAGGAGAGGAAGGGTGGGCAAAAAGGACGGCTCACTCCATCCTTGTATTGACTAAATGCCATCACCAAAAGAGATCGATACCCACTCCCGCTAATTCCAGAGCTCCTGGACAGGCTGCAGGGAGCCAAGCTATTTACCAAGCTCGACCTCCGAGGAGCCTATAATCTGGTACGCATCCGTTCGGGCGACGAGTGGAAGACGGCCTTTAAAACCAGGAATGGGCACTATGAGTATCTAGTAATGCCCTTTGGGCTTTGTAATGCCCCGGCCGTCTCCCAAAACCTTATGAACGAGGTCCTGAGGAAAATGCTAAACTCGTACGTCATAGTGTATCTAGATGACGTACTGATTTATTCCAAGGACTTGGAGACCCATAGACGACACGTCAGGCGCGTCCTGCAGGTCCTGAAGGATAACCATCTATATGCAAAACTTGAAAAGTGCATGTTCGAGTGTGAATCGTTACCATTCCTGGGGTACATCGTCTCGTCTTCCGGATTCCGCATGGACCCAGAAAAAGTATTGGCGATCACCGAATGGCCCCGTCCCACGGGACTAAAAGCCCTGCAGAGATTCCTAGGATTTGCTAACTTTTACAGGCACTTTATTCTCCATTACTCACGCAAGGTGGCACCTCTCACTGCGCTGACTCGCAAGGGAGCCGACGCCAAAGTCTGGCCTGACACAGCCGTTCAGGCCTTTAAAGAACTAAAACAGGCCTTCTTAGTGGACACCTGCCTGCGCCACCCGGACCCGCTACGTCCCTTCATGGTCGAAGTGGATGTCTCTAACCTCGTGGTAGGGGCTATCCTCAACCAGCACTCGCCATCAGGACAGCTGCTCCCCTGCTCGTTCTACTCCAAAATGTTCTCGCCTGCTGAGTGCAACTATACATCGGGGATAAGGAACTGCTTGCCATTAAGCTAGCCTTCGAGGAATGGAGGCAATGGCTGGAGGGGGCGGTCCACCCGATAACAGTCTACACCAACCATAAAAACCTCGAATTCCTCACCCACGCACAATGGTTGAATCTCAGGCAGGCCAGATGGTCACTGTTCTTCAGCCGATTCAACTTCATTCTCCGCTACCGCCCAGCTTCAAAGAACATCAGAGCTGACGCCCTGTCCCAGACCTCGAGCTCAGGGGAGGATGAAGACCTCCCTCAATACATCCTAGACCCTGCTAAAGTTCACCTAGCCGCAGTCACGGTCAGGTCCCAAGAACGAACTGTGGTTTCCCGACGCCTGCGGAGAAAAGTGTTACAGTGGGCTCACGATTCGCTCACTGGAGGACACGCTGGTCGGGAACGAACTCTGGAACTGCTAAACCAGTATTACTGGTGGCCTAATGTGCGACGAGATGTCCAAACCTACGTAAGCTCCTGCCCCACGTGCGCCAAGCAAAAACCTAAGGTCGGGGCGCCCTGGGGTCTACTGCAGCCTCTTCCCGTACCCACGGAACCTTGGACTCACATAGCCACGGATTTTATGGTGGACCTGCCTCCGTCCCTAGGGAAGACCGTGATCTGGGTCACCGTGGATCGCTTCTCTAAAATGGCCCACTTCGTGCCCTTGCCCAAGTTACCGTCCGCTCCAGAGTTAGCCTTACTTTTTGCTCAACACATCTTCCGGCTCCATGGGCTTCCCCAAGACATAGTTTCGGATCGGGGGCCGCAGTTTACAGCCCGCTACTGGAAAGCCCTGTGCAAGTGCTTTAAGGTCCAGCTCAGCTTCTCCACAGCCTTCCACCCTCAGAGCAATGGCCAAGCGGAGCGAATGAACCGTTCTCTAAAAACGTTCCTCCGGGCGTTTGTGAATGAAAAACAGGACAATTGGGCCGAGCTTCTCCCCTGGGCAGAATTCGCTTATAACAATCAAGCCCACACTGCCACTGGACGTTCGCCATTCCATGTCATCTATGGAAAGCAGCTTAAACCCCCATTGCCGCTATCTACGCCAGTTACCTCTCCTGCAGCACACCTGTCCGCGCAGAGGCTTCAGGGACTTTGGAAGATCATTCAAAGTAAGCTTGCCTCCTCTGCTGACATAGCCAAGAAACATGCCGACCGGCATCGTCGGAGAGCCCCAGTATTCCTCCCTGGAGATCGCGTCTGGCTCAGCACCAAGAACATCCGCCTGAAGCTGGCTTCTAGAAGATTGGGTCCCAAGTTTTGCGGCCCGTTTCGGGTGGCCGAAAGAGTGGGCCTAGTCTCTTACCGGTTGCGACTTCCATCCACGATGCGCATCCACAATGTCTTCCACGTCTCTCTCCTCAAACCACTGGTCCTCTCCCGCTTCCACCGCAAACCCCCTGTGGAAACTGCCACACCCACAGCTGAGGACCCCACCTACCAGGTACGAGAAGTGGTGGACATGCGCTTCTTCAACCGTCGCTGGGAGTACCTCTTTGCCTGGGAGGGTTGCAGGGACGAAGATAACACATGGGAACCTGCCCGCAATATTTTGGACAAGTCTCTCCTCTGCCAGTTTCACCTAGATCATCCTGGAAAACCCAGTCCTCTAAAGAGGGGGCGTAAAGGGGGGGAGTGCTGTTGCGGCTCCGAATGCCTCTCCCACGACCGGGGTCGGGTCCTCTTACCTCTGCCCAGGTCCGCGGGAAGCAACGCCAAACTCCCAGTTGAGTAGGCTGCACGGCTGCGGCATCTCCACGTGGGAGACGCCGCCGGGGCCCTCACGAACTCCATCCTCAGTGCAGACCTCGTGCGTGTGCGCGCGCGCGGGGTTAGCACTTTTGAAGGTCCAGCACCCAGGGAGACGGGACTGCCCCCGGGATGACGTCAGATGCCGGCCGAGTGTATAAAGGTCGGGCCCCGGCTCCAGTACCTCGCCTTGCAACAAGGTTCCTCTGCTGAGACTCGAGTTGCTTCTATTCCTGCCTGCTGCCGATTCCTGGTTCTTGACTCTGGTTGCCCTCGACACTGCTGTTCGCTGCCTGCCTCGACTTCGGACCTGCTACTGACTTCTCTGCCTCGCTTACTCCGGCCTGTTGCCGCCGCCTGGTTCTTGACTCCGGTTGCTCCTGACACTGCTGTTCGCTGCCTGCCTCGACCTCGGACCTGCTACTGACCTCTCTGCCTCACTTCTGCCTGTTTGCTGCTGACTCCTGGTTCCAGTCCCCAGCTCTGGCCTAGTAGTCCCAGTGGCCTCGATCCCTACGGGCCCCTCCTGGGGGGATCCAAGGCTCTGGGTGAAGAGAACACCTCCCAGGCCAGCAAGCCCTGGGAACCCCAGCCCCTATGGGCACCTCCTGGGGGGGCCCCAGGGTCCCCGGGTGAAGACCCTGCCTCCCGGCCTGGTAAGTCCCAGTGGTCCTGATCACTACGGGCTCCTCCTGGGGGGGATCCTGGGCTCTGGGTGAAGCCATCGCCTGTCCACCTGCTAGTCCGCCTCCCGGCCTTCCAAGAGGATCTCCTTCACTGGCCGGCCCAAGGGTCCACCACTCCTCCTGAACGCAACAGTAGTCAGTAATATTAAGTTAGTATTGAGACCTAAGAATTGCTTTTCCTAGGCTCTGCACTAGAAAGGGGCCTCTTTAGGGGATGTTTTCCAAGTACAGACAGCTTTCCAATTAGACACCTCTGTCCTTGGAAGCTCAGAAGAAAAAATAATAAAATAGACAATCTTTTTATTTCTTATCTTTGCTCTGGGTTAGAAGGAAAAGGGAGCTCTTCCTGATTACCCCCGTCGGAGAGGGGGCAAGAAAGGCAATTTTATTGAGTTGGGAAGCCTTCCAGCTCCAGACCCCTCTGTTTCAGGAAGGGGGGCAAATTTGTTAACTTTTTGAAAGTGGGAGGCAACAAAGGGTAGTGGCTTTCTCTGAGGAAGGGGTTTTTACTAATTGTGTGCCTCAGGGACTGGTTCTTGGACAAATTCTTTTCAACATTTTTGTGAGCAACATTAACAGAAGAATTGTCGGGAAAGGTTTGACTTTTTGCCAAAGAGACCAGGTGCTGGATCCACTTTGAGAGAGGTGAGGGGGCCAAGCTGCGGGTCTGCTGTGGCTGGCGTGCATAACACTATTGGAGGTGGTGGAGAAAAAAACAATATCTGAATTCAAGAAAGCATGGGATAAATACAGGGGGTCTCTAAGGAAGTGATAGGAATTAAAATCTTAAATTAATTGAACAGATGGGCAAATTAGAGTGGCCATATGGTCTATTTCTGCCGTCATGTTTCTATGTTTCTTACCAGGCTAATAATGCTTTATGGACTTTTCCTCCAGGAACTTGTCGAAACGTCTTTTAAATCCTGCTATGCTAGTTGCATTGTCCATGTCCTCTAGCATTCTCACAATAGATTCCATAGCTTGATTGCATATTGTGCAAAAGAACTTTCTACTATTTGTTTTAAATTTGTTGATTATTGGTTTCTTGGAGTGTCCCATTGTTTTAGTATTATTCAAAAGAGTATATAATCATCCTTGATTTACACATCCTACTTTTATCATGTCCCCTCTCAGCCATCTCTTTTCTAACCTGCATAACCTCTCGTCATAGGCGAGCCGTTCCATCCCCTTTATCTTTTCTGTTGCCCTTTCCTAGTTCTGCTATGTCTTTTTTGAGATGGGGCAATCAAAACTGCACAGAATAGTCGAGGTGGTCAGCTCTGTTATAGTATTGCTATACCAATGGCAAACTAGCTCCACAAAAGTTCTGGGTCTTTTGGCATT
The DNA here is from genome assembly GCF_901001135.1 of Rhinatrema bivittatum. Classification (NCBI taxonomy): domain Eukaryota; kingdom Metazoa; phylum Chordata; class Amphibia; order Gymnophiona; family Rhinatrematidae; genus Rhinatrema; species Rhinatrema bivittatum. The sequence continues at coordinate 61,102,988 of NC_042623.1, forward strand.
TCTGCAGTAAACCTGAAATCTAATCGCTAATAAATTTACTGATAAAAGTTCATTTTCCTTGAATACTGGCATATGCATTGTTGTTTCCATTCTTCCTCATTCTGACAAATGAGGTAAAATTCAGTTGAGTGGTTTTTCCAGAAAGATGAATCTAAATAGCATTTCAATTTTTAAATTAGCTTTGTGCCTGTGGATCTCTAAACCTCCTTTGAATTTTCAACCCAAAGTTTGTAAAGGACTAGAGGTTGGCCAAACCTAGAATGATTTGTAGCTTACAAAGGTTTAGGTTTTGAGGGTTTTGAGAAATTTGGGTTAACATTTGTGTTTAAAAAGTACCCTCTAGTTATCAGCAGTAAGAAGTTTTTATTTAAAACCCCATCAATCATGCTAAACGAAAGCTGGCTTTGGGGCAGAACATATAAATATATGTTTAATATAGAAACAGTACAAATACTGCTCATAGCAATAATATATCTTGATGAGCATGCTAGTCATAGCAATGAGAATGTTCGTAGTGATGCGACATCATTATGAAGCAATATATTGATATCAGTAGAGATCTAGTGATGGCTGAAGATCTAGGTATCATTGCATCGTTGTTTTTATAGATGTTCTGATATGATTTTGTTATGGAGACAAATTAAGGGCCGGATTTGCAGAGGCTTTTTTTTTTTTCTCATTCTGTGTCCAGGCAGACGTACTTTTACCAGTACCCTTACAGAATGTGGGCTTTAGCCTTTTCCAAAAGTGCTGCTGCATCTGTTGTGCATGGATAGTTCAAAGCAAACTCAGAAAGCAACTCATAGGTAATGGAAGCATCCCAAAAGGGAGATGTCACCGGCAGAACTAGCAGAAATGTTCTCTTCCGCTCTCTTACTGGGCTACCTGCGTGAGCCAGACAGTACACATGGGAGTGGATAAAGTCATTCATCTTCACTTAGGCATTCAGAATTTTGTAATTTTAAAACTCTGAAACCTCCAGTTGAGATATAGGCTTATCACATGAGTGTGTTCTCTGCTTTTTATCCAATTCGGATTTTAAGGAGACACTTGGGAGCTGAGCCTAATAGGAAAGTCATTTATATGGAAACTAATTCTACTGCTGCAGAACACAGGAAAGAAATGAATTCTAGCCCACTTTACCTTGAGCATAATCATCTCAGATTATCAATGCTATGTTGTTAGGCCTGAGAGGGAGGAATGGGTGGTTAGAAATGAGACATCCTGTAATTTACAAGTAATGACATGCTTACATTTACCAATTTTATACAATATTAGGCTTCTTTTTAACAAAAAAAAAAAAACCACCATGCAGAAAGCCTTACCTATTCATTGTTCATGTACAGAGCTCTCATTTTGCAAAATGTATAATTTATCGAAATAGATAAAGGTACAAACGACCTGTATGGTGAGGTTTTTTTTAGAAATCATAAGTTGGGAGGTTAGAGAGTAGGATAATGTGAGATAAAGTTCTTTGTCTTGTTTTAATAATGATAATAATAATAATAATAATAATAATAAAAATATATTATATATATATATGGAATTGTATTTCTGTACAGATTAGTGCAGTGAGCTCCAATAATGGGGAGCCTGAGCAGACTGTACTAGTCTTTTTTTTCCCTTTTGACTTGTGCATGTTTTGAGAATCTGTCTGTCTTGTTGCTGCTATTTTCAGTTACATAATAATTCCATCTAGCTTGTAAACCTTCAGGATACCCTGCGGCATTGGCAAGCTGCATTCTGATACAGCACAGATGGTCGATCGAGATCCATTAAACCATAAAACGAACTGGTGAGGCTTCTATTTTTTATCTCAGTTTTCACCCGTCGAGGTGACTGCTCGCCCCACTTCTGTTGTACCGACCACCTGCTCCCAAAATGTGATTAACATCACGAATACAAAAAAAAAAACAACCCAAAAAAGATTGATTAGTTGTTTCACTTTTCATTTCTGTACACATCTTGGCCACAGTCCAGTCGCTTTTCAGCAGTTCTATGATATTTTGTGCTTAAGTAATAGCTAAAATTCACTACAGGCAGTGCTCTTACTGCTCCAGGGTTCATACAGTTCAGAGAATAATGATCTATCACAACCATAAAGAAATCCATTGCTGCAAAGAAGCATGAGAACCCCAAAGACGTTAGTGAGAGTACCTCTCTATAAGGCTAACAGGTACATAAAGATGTGAGCTTCCAGGACTAATAAGGTCCTTCCATCGTTAGGATCTTATTCAAAAAGGACTTTTTCATATTCTGTGCCTGTGGAAGCAAGCAATTTTATTGAATAAGGCCCTTGGTGTCTGAGAAAGAGGTTTTAGAATCCCCCCCAAACCCTGAATGTTTAAGCATTCACTAGCACTATAAAGGCATCAGCACAGCTTTACCCATCTTTTTTATTGAATTTCATTTTTCCTAATTTTACTTTGAGTGGGCTAACATGCAACTTTGGAGTGTCAGTAGTGTTTGCAGCACTTTGCAAAATAAACAGCATGATTATAAAACCCCTGCCTCAGTGAAGACAGGAGGATCAAATTACTTGCTCAGAATCACTTACAGGCCGATACAGTACAGTGCGCTCCGGTGGAGCGCACTGTACTGTATCGCAGGTTAACAGTGCACTCTGGTGGAGCGCACTGTTAACCTGCGATTGGACGCGCGTTTTCGACGCGCTAGCTTTATCCCTTATTCAGTAAGGGGTAATAGCGCGTCGAAAACGCGCATCCAACCCCCCCCCCAAACCTAATAGCGCTCGCAACATGCAAATGCATTTTGATGGCCCTATTAGGTATTCCCGTGCAATACAGTAAGTAAAATGTGCAGCCAAACCGCACATTTCACTTTAAGAAATTAGCGCCTACCCAAAGATAGGCGTTAATTTCTGCCGGCACCGAGGAAGTGCACCCTCTGACTTAATATCATGGCAATATTAAGTCGGAGGCCCCAAAAGTTAAAAAAAGTAAAAAAAAAAAAAAAAATTTAAAATGGGCTCACGGCTTGAAAACTGGACGCTCAATTTTGCCGGCGTCCGGTTTCCAAACCCGTGGCTGTCAGCGGGTTTGAGAACTGACGCCGGCAAAATTGAGTGTCAGCTGTCAAACTCGCTGACAGCTGCTGCTCCTGTCCAAAAAGAGGTGCTAGGGACGTGCTAGTGCCCCTAGCGCCTCTTTTTGCCGCGGACCCTAATTTTAATAAATTAATTTACTGTATCGCGCGCACAGGAGAGCGGGTGCTCGCCTGCTTTCCCGCAATTTTTACTGTATTGGCCCATTAGTGCATAAGGGATGGGCGTATGATTTGCACTTGGATTTCAAAGTATCAGAGATCTATGTTCTAGGATTGGTCTATATTAATAGACCTATTCCAGGGGATGAATTTGTTGCCAAAGAATATGGCCAAGTTAATAGTATATAGCTGGATTTAAAAAAGGTTTGGCTAAATTACAAAAGGGCAGGTCTGTTAATTATTAGCTAGGTAAAGGTGGGAATCCTCACCTTTAATCCTGAGAGTTAGCAACAGGATTTGTTGGAGAGAAAATATTGGGCTAGCTGGAATACTGGTCTAATCCAACATGGCATGTCTTACATTGTTATGATATCAAACGTAATGTATTTGTTTACATGAGAATCAAATTGCACAGAGTATAAAACCTCCATTTTCCTACTGATGAATCACAGTCAATATTTTCTTGGTTGTTTCTGGGCCTTCCTAATTTGTATAGCATCTGTAAGAAATGATAAATGATTATTTTTAAATGTTTGGGGTAGGGGAGTGTCAATATTTAAAGCAGTTTGTCAGGCTAAGTTTGGACTTAACGAGAAAAATTGTGGGATTTAAAAATCCTGCTGGTTTGATTGCCTCTAACAATAACCAGATAAACTTATCCGGGTACATCAGGAGTGGTCCAGCGTGGAGTGGCATTGCCCAGCTAAGAAAGCAGGATAATGTCAGTTTCCCGTGTCATCCAGATAACATAGCCAGCTAACTTTAGCACTGCCAGATTACTCTTTCCCCTTATATCAAGGCCCAACAACTGATTTTCTTGTCGGAGACCACCATGGACCTTCTCCAGAGATGATCTCTAGCTTTGCTCTGCCCAGGAATATTAAGTTCAACATCTTTCAGCTATTCAATGGCTTGATTTGCACATCAGAACCACTTTGATTCTTATCCAGTGTTTTCTCTGGCTTCAGTCACCATTTGTGATGTTTTGGTCCTCTCTCATTGCTGTTCAGCTTGGAGAAGAGACGGCTGAAGAAGGATATGATAGAGGTCTTTAAGATCATGAGACGTCTTGAAGGAGTAGATGTGAATTGGTTATTTACACTTTTGAATAATAGAAGGACTAGGGGCATTCCATGAAGTTAGCAAGTAGCACATTTAAGACTAATCGGAGAAAATTCTTTTTCACTCAACGTACAATAAAGCTCTGAAATTTGTTGACAGAGGATGTGGTTAGTGCAGTTAGTGTAGCTGGGTTCAAAAAAGGTTTGGATAAGTTCTTGGAGGAGAAGTCCATTAACGGCTATTAATCAAGTTTACTTAGGGAATAGCCACTGCTATTAATTGCTTCAGTTGCATGGAATCTTCATAGTGTTTGGGTAATTGCCAGGTTCTTGTGGCCTGGTTTGGCCTCTGTTGGAAACAGGATGCTGGGCTTGATGGACCCTTGGTCTGACCCAGCATGGCAATTTCTTATGTTCTTATGTGGGTGCTCCTGCCATTGGTGCTGCTTTGCCCTTCTCAGGATGCCTTGAGCTATACATGACATTGTTTATTCTGTTTGCTGCTGTCACCATGCCTTGGAATGTTCATGACACTGTTGGTACCACTTTTCCCAATCTTGGTGTCTTGGAGTGCTGTTCTCTTTGCTGCTGATGCCTGCCTGCAAATTTCATTAAACTTAGGCAGAAAACCCCAGTGTTAGAGACCAAAATAGGATGCATTGTGTCCCCCATTGATATTATTGGAAATAAATGAAACAACATAACGAATAAAACGAATGAACTTGGGAACCCGAAATGAATGAAACAAATTAAAATGGCAAATGAACCAAAACAATGAATCAAACTTACATTTTTTGTTTTGTGCACATCCCTGTAAGGTGCTTTTATCTGCACCTTTCCTCTCCCTCATCACCAAATCTCATCTCTGTGCCTTCCACTTTGCAGTGCCAATTGTCTGGAATGGCCTTCCTCAAAATATGCCAGGCTCCCTCTCTGGCTAGATTCAAAGATTCATTAAGTCCAGCCTGGAAATATAGGGTTTGTCATCTCACCCCAGATCAGCCAAACAGGCTGGCCCAGTTTTGGTTTTGCTCCGCTGCATTGAGTTCCCTCAGCAAATCGGAACAACAACTCCGTGCATGTAATTAGGCAAAACTAGGACTGGATCAGCCTGTGCGTTTGACCTGGGTGGAGGTGGCAATCCTAGGAGGAAAGTTCTTTACAAGTTGCACTATTAGGTGTAAAACCTATGTTTATTTATTGACACCTTCATATTACACAGCTACTGGAAATTTTATTTTTTGGTTCTTTTATATTAAGCATCTGCTGACAAACTTTGTTAAAACAGTTCAAGGCAGCTTTCCAACAGTGTGATTCAAACCTTTTGTGTAGCAGTGTGCCAAGTGCCCAGTAGGTTTCTGTAAAAGCCTGAATCTTTGGCTTTTCCTCCTGAATGTAGTTCCGATCTGCAGCTGTGCACAAGATTTAAAAACAGGCTTGATATGATTTCTGGATATGCCCTCTGGGCCTGACTCAGAGAGGAAAGGGGAGGCAGTTAAGTGCTGTTTTCTATCGTCAGAGGAAAATGTCATTTTCAGCACCAGTAGGAAGCATTGCTGCTTCCACAAAAAAGAGCAACATTTTCTGGCAGATCACGGGAGCAGTGACTCCAATATATGGCCACCTCTGAGCAAAAGACAACAAATCTTAAAGGGAGGGGGGCATGCACCTCGCCAAACATTTGCTGTACCGTACTGTTATAAAACAGGCTGAATGCTTGACAAAGCAAAAAAAAAAATCTCTCTGCTGGAGACTTCTTTGAAATTTTGCTACTTTTGCAGTATTTTTTTTTTTTTTGCATAGGAAAAGTGTTTTGGTATAAAATCGTGAAACTGCTTCCATTTGACCAATGGTTAATGATTACGCTGCTATCATTAGAAGCTATGGGCCTGATTTTAAAAAACATTTACTCGAGTAAAAACCAGGTTTACTGGAGTAAATTCACTTTACTTGAGTAAGTAGGTTTTTGAAAATTGCTATAATATATGCCATTGACTTGTCTATAGGATTTACTCACATAAGTGCACTTTACTTGAGTAAATGGCTTTTGAAAATTGCTACAATAGTAGCTACATTTACGCATGTAACTCCTTTTGAAAATTACCCCCCTTGGCTGTGCTGCCAGTCAGATGAAGAATATATGAGGCCATTGGGCCATTTCTGACGATGTATTTGGATTCTTAAGGATTTCTCTGCACCTTACTTTATTTGCTTGATGTTTTTACTGTACGTCAGGTAGATTTTTGCTTCTTTGTCCTTTCTTAGGACTTAGAATTCCAGAGAAACCATTCAGAAATGCAAGCCTGTGGGAAATGGAAACCTCTGCCAAGGTGAAGACGTGTGCCGCCAATTTTCACAGGCAGTACGAGAAACTGGTATAATCTCCTGAGGGAGAAAGAACGAGATTTCTGGCTACTTATCTCCGTAGGTGGTTTTGTTAAAGTGTTCATTTTGAAAATATTAATAACAAAAAAAGGGATCCATCAACCATCTGAATCCTCCAGAGAGCAAAGAAGAGGATATGCTGTCACCTCCTTACAGCTTTGAAAATCAAATTCTGGATAAAAACTGATTGGATCCTTACCAATGCAATGTGTTCCTATCGCAGCAGATATATTATGGATGAAAAGAGCAGACAGTGGACTGAATATTGCCCTAAGGCACCACTCTTGGTTTGTTGCTGGTATGGCTCATTCTGGCATTTTTATACAGTGGTTCCTAGTAGAGATGTGAATCGTGTCCTCGATCGTCTTAACGATCGATTTCGGCTGGGAGGGGGAGGGAATCGTATCGTCGCCATTTGGGTGTTTAGAGTATCGTGAAAATCGTTAAAATCGTGAACCGGCACACTAAAACCCCCTAAAACCCACCCCCGACCCTTTAAATTAAATCCCCCACCCTCCCAAACCCCCCCCAAATGCCTTAAATTACCTGGGGGTCCAGCGGCGGTCCGGAACGGCCTTCTGCAATTGAATCGTGTTGTCTTCAGCCGGCGCCATTTACGCCACCATTTTGCAAAATGGTGGCGCAAAATGGCGGCGGCCATAGACCAACACGATTTGACTGCAGGAGGTTGTTCCGGACCCCCGCTGGACTTTTGGCAAGTCTTGGGGGGGTCAGGAGGCCCCCCCAAGCTGGCCAAAAGTCCCTGGGGGTCCAGCGGGGGTCCGGGAGCGATCTCCTGCCGCGAATCGTTTTCCGTACGGAAAATGGCGCCGGCAGGAGATCGACTGCAGGAGGTCGTTCAGCGGGGGTTCCGGACCGGTTTTCCTGCCCTCCCCCTTCCCCCGATTTACGATTTTTTGACGATAAATCGGGGGAATTGGTATTGTATCGTGGCCCTAACGATTTTTGACGATTTAAAATATATCGGACGATATTTTAAATCGTCAAAAAACGATTCACATCCCTAGTTCCTAGAGTTTTATCGAAGAGCAGTAAGAAGAGGAAGCCTCAGGGCTTAATTTGTAGGGGAATGCCATGGAATGCACTTCTTTTCAGGCTTAAGAGGCAGAGCAGCAGGGGTGTTCTGCTCCAGCCCCTCCCCTCCAGGCAGCCTGCAGGGAAGAGAAGAGGAGGGGCTGAGCCTGAAGCACACAGAGAAGGGAACAGCCACTCTGCTCTCTAATCCAGCCCCTCCTCTCCTGCTCTCCTTCTCCTCCCCCACTTCTCCTGTACTGCAGGGAACAGAGGGGGAAGGAGGGGTTATTGAAGCAGACGCTGCAGAGCAAAGAGCAGGACCCCCCCCCCCCCCAAAAAAAAAAAAAAAAAAAGGTTTGAATTAGCACAAGTTTGAAAGTTGTGAGCAGTAATGCCAATTGTCAAGGCTTCGGCCCTGGTCTTCATGAATGCTCACAACTTTCCAAACGTATGCTAATTCAACCCCTTTCTGTGTCCATTACCAAGGGCTACATTTCTGGCGGAACCACCCAGAACCGCAATCTGCCACCTTTCTTCTGGGACCTAAAAAAGTGAAACAGAGCTGGCAATGTGCATCAGTTATGCTTCCCCTGATGAAACAGAACAGAGCCAGTAGTTGAATGGATAATTATGGATATATTATGGATGAAAAGAGCAGACAGTGGACTGAATATTGCCCTAAGGCACCACTCTTGGTTTGTTGCTGGTATGGCTCATTCTGGCATTTTTATACAGTGGTTCCTAGAGTTTTATCGAAGAGCAGTAAGAAGAGGAAGCCGCAGGGCTTAATTTGTAGGGGAATGCCATGGGGCGGGGGGGCCCATAATATATCCATAATTTATGGCTCCCCCCTCCCCCAGCCCTTGGAGGAAGCAGAGAAGAAAAGAGTGTTGGAGCTACTCAGCCTGCGACAAGGGCAGCACATGGCTTTGATCCGGGTGTACGTGTATGAAAGTTCACACCTGACCCTGGTCCCGCCCCTTTGCCCAGGTCAAACCCAGCCCTGGCACTACCAGCTCCCTCCCTCCACATTCCACTTCCTTTTTGTCTACCAATGAAGCCTTGAGAAGCCGTCCTTGTCCTTTTCCCTATAAGCGGTTTGCAGGAGGAATTTCCTTGGTGTTGGATCAATAAAGACATATAACAAAATACAACAGATGGCGTATAAAACAATAGCAAAACATCACAATACAATTATACTAGGAGGAAACAAGAGAGAGAGAGAAAGAGAGTTTTTTTTAAAAGCCCCATATATAAAACAATAGTAAACGTTGCAATATAAATAAACGGGAGAGACGGAGATGGTCCAGAGGTCGTAGCAGGCATCAGCGATGTGAAGTGGAGATCCAGACCAGATGTCGGGACAGGCTGAAGACTAGCGAAGTGGAAGGATGAGCCAAGGGTCAGGACGGGCAGCAGACAGAGAGAGAACCAGAAGCCAAGCCGAAGTCAAACCAGGGCAGCAAGCCAAAGAGGGAACAGGAGCAGGACCAGGAACTCGGGAGCGGAGCAAAGCAGGAACACGGAGGCAGGAGCGGAGCTGGAACAGGAACACGGAGGACGCAGGAACAGGAACACAGGAACTGGAGAACGCAGCAACTAGACACTCTGCGAGTCGACCTGTTGCCAAGGCAGGGAACAGAGATCCAAGCTGGGTTTAAATACCCCGGGCGTCTGACGTCATCTTCGGGGGCCGGACTGAGGTTTCTCACCACGGCCCCTTTAAATCCCAGCCCGTTGCGCGTGCACCTAGGAGGCGAGGTTTGGAGGAGGAGGTCGGTGCCGTCTCCCTCATGGGGAGAACGCTGCTGGAAGGCTCAGCCGTGGCCCGGAGCAGTACGGAGAACACCGCCAAGGACCGGAGAGGTGTGGCAGGTAAGGAGGGAACCAGCTGTGGGCGCCTGCGGCCGGGGTTCACAACAGCTTGACCTGGGATGAGGTGGCAACATTCAGAGAAGGAGAAGTGGCCCTTTATTCAGGGACCTTGCTGAAACTTAGTTCCCACTACTAAGGTTTTTTCTGTTTGTGTGGGGGGTAAGCTAAAATGGAGACCGAGGTAGCTGAGCTCCTTGCACATAAGCAGAAGATAGAGCTTTAAAAAACAAACCAGGATTATAACTGGCAGGCCCAAGAGTCAATCAGGGAAGTTGATTCGAACCAGCAAAACACTTGTTATGCTCTTAGGACTACAAAGATTCTTGAATTAAGATCAGAAAAGATAATTTTCAGCAGAGAACTTTATATTAATGTGCAATTTAGGCAGCATAAACACTCTAAAATATAATATCTCTTTGGGAGGTAGGCATTTATGTTCTAGTGAAAAAGTTTTATGGTTTTTCATGTATTTGCCTTAGTCACTGATTCTATTTTTTCCCATTTTAATGAAACCTCCTATTTCTTCACCTCAGCACATTTCCTGTCAGGGTATTATTAAAGAGTACTTGCAATCTATCTAATTCCTGAGAGGTAATATATGTTAGATCTATGCGTCCTCCTAGCTGGAAGGAGCAATCTTTCCAACTAATACACGTTAGCCCCTTCTCTAGATTATTGCTGAGAAAGCAGAGGTCACACTTAGTCCCGGGGCTTAGTATTCACAAAGTCTCACATGGCCCTAAGGTGGATGCTCCAGTGGGGGGAGGAAAGATCTCCAGGGCCCAAGGTGCAGGATGAAAGTCGTTCTGCAAGTGGGATCTCAGCAGGTGTAAGCTCGGTGAATATAACTGCCAAAGAATTAGACTGTTCCAACACAAATAAATTACGGGCGATATCTTCAAGGGTGACAGGCTGGCACCAAATATCTACAGAATCAAATCCAGACCCAACTAAGTCCATGTGAGGGCCCCTCATTGTTGAAAGCTCTGAGAGGTCTTCCCTTCCAGGGAATGGGAACAAGGCGCCCAGGGTGGAATGGAATTCTCTAGCTAAACTTGGTTCTCTCTTCCAAAACCGGAAAAATACCCGAGGACACGGGTGTTCTCCAAATCTCTAGGTCTCCCAAGTCCTTTCTCTCCAAGGGCAGAGACTCCTTTTCTCCTCCAGATCTCCTCTCTGATGTTACTTGGATCTTTCAAAATGAAAAATCCCCCAAAATCAGCAGACTCCGCTCTTTCCCCACTCCCAGACAGGAAGAATGGCAGAAAACTCCTGAAAACATAATAGGACAAAATACTTAAAAATCTCCAAAACTTCACCCCCCCCCCAGAGATATCACTGGCTATAAAAGGGAAAAGACAGGTTTCTCTCATCCTAGTCTTCCCAGGGTGGGGTGTGTCCCTCCCTGAGCAGAACTAGGAGAGCATGGACAAATCTTCAGAATAAAAGTCCCTAAAACTCCTTAAACAATTCCAAAATACTGAGACACAATTACTAGCCAGATGGAGATTTAGCAAATGTTGGCTCACGTCCTATTCCATGGTAGCCTGGGACATGAGGCCCAGCCAACTGGAAGAGAGGAACAAAGAAAATACCTCTTCTCTCTAACTTCAAGCAAAAATGCCACACTGATCTTATGCTCCACCTGCTCTGGAGCGGGCAGGAACGCACCGCTGCAACAACCTCACAGTGGGGCTTTAGGCAACTGATTTGCTCGTCTCCTACTTCCCTATCCCTGGTATAAGACTAGGGACAAATTCTAGTGGGGATCCCAAGGGGCGGGGGGAGGAGTCTCCACATATGCTCAGTGAAAAAAGGTCTCAGCTTCTTGACCAGCCCACCAGAAAGGGTAAGAAGAACACCAAACCCAGCACAGCTCAGGAAGATGAATCACATGGAACAGGCTCAGCTTGCTAGATTACTGGCCTCTAATTTTCAAATGCAAAAACGGAGCCAAACAGAATGGCTCATAAAAGCACAGGTGGGCTTGGTGGGAAGGTAGGAATGGCTCTTGCAGCAAAAGTAGCACCAGTTTAGCACTTCTGGGTCAGTGCCCCCAGGCAGCAGAGGCTCTATATTCACATGAGGAAAGAAAAACTTCCTTTGCACCACTGACCCCCACCAGTCACTCTTAAACATGACTCTTTCCTAGCATGGAATATTTAGAACTTGACAAGCAGCAGCTGCAAGAGAAGATGCTTTATTCTTCTACACCAACTGAGTTTCTACTGCCCCACGATACCAGCCCGATGCGATGACTTTGGAGAGGAGGCTGGGAGGGAAGGAGAAAGACAACTCGAGAAGAAATAGGAGAGAATAGAAGATAGGAGAACAGGAGGAAGAGAGAGATGTGAGGGCTGAAGGATAGGGGAGGAAGGCAAGGAGCTGAGAAAGGTTTGGGAAAAGAGAGATGGAAAGGGGGATCAATTGTTGGGAAAGAGGATGACTGAAAAGCGAGTACAAGGGAATGGACGAGTGAAAGATGCAGATGGGATATGGAAAGAGAGAAACGTGAGATGTACATCTAATGTCATCCATTCATTTATTCTTACATTTCTCTGCCACCTTTTTCCCTAGGGACTTCATAGGGTCTCACGACATTTCAATACAATGAAGGAAAGAACTGCAGGGATAGCTGGAGTGAAGAAAGAGGAGGGATGACTTGGGCACCATGAGTGGAGAGACAACAGAGAAAAATAAATGAGGGAAGATTGAAACCAGAAAGAAGAATGAATAATAAGGAAAGGTCAAATAAATATAATGAAATGTAGTACAAAAATTCAAAGAAGTAGGAAATTGAAGAAAGTTATTTCTTGAACATTTCAGCTTTCTTGATCAGCATGCAATTTTGAGTTACGGGTGTAGTAGCCACAGGTTTAACTTTAGCCCATTTCAGTTTGAGCTTTCATATCAAGGCAATGAAAATAGAGAGAGCTATTTTCAATGGCCTACAGTATCAGGGTTTTAGCATACCTGCTGAGCTCTGCTGGGATCCACTTTTATATCATGAAGTACAGCCTTCTCACCAGCAAAGGTTTGTAGCAAGTGGTCATCTTTTTCAAGAGCTTGTGAGCCAGTACAAAGAAGGATCAATATGGCTGAGGGATCCTGATAAAACTGATTGAGTGAAGTGATCTGTTCCTTTCCTACCTCCCAAGGCTTACTGGGTATGTGACTGCATATAAAAACTGGAATTATGTATACTGTGCCTCCTGTTCTTGTTTGTATTGGTCATGGTACCTCGCCTCTATCAGAAGAGAGACTGAGAAACCTTAGCTCTTCTCCTCCACATTTACAAGCCAACTGCAATCTCTGTACAACATAATATGTTCCAAAGGAAGGTAAACCCCTATATGTTGATCCCCTACTGGTAGGGTCCAACAGCAAGGTATGAGCATGCTTTAGAGAGAGCAGTCCTGAAAAAGGGAGTGAATGTTGTGAGGAGTACTAAGAAGAATCCAGTGTGAGTGTGCTGAGAAGCTGCATGTTGAAGGAGTTGAGGACATAGTGTTTGTAGGAGGCCTGGGAGAGAAGAAAAATATCCTGCTCTCGTGAAGCTGTTGCTCTCAGGAGGACTATGAATCCAAGCAGTAGAGCATTCCCATCCCAGTAAAACAAGATCCAAAATGTGGAACTGTGAGTATGAAAGACGACTCTATCTGCTGGGAACTCTAGAACAGAAGAGTTTCCACGAGTTGTAACCTGTGGGATGCAGCCTTAGTTTGTCAATAGGCACCTATGAGGGTGACCAAGCAAATCACCTAGGCTGGAGCAGAAAACCGCACTGACTCCAGCCTTTTCAAATGCAATTTCAAGTTTTATTACTATAACAGCAAACAATATTACTGTAGACTACCTTACCTCAGGACAGTGTACTCACTTTCAGCAGAGACAGACAGGAGACATGGAGCATCCTGATCTCAGCTGAGCTTCAGTCTTATTCTCCTCCCAGCAGGATCTCGCCCACAGAGCTCTCTCCCTCTGTAGTAGATAAAGTGGACCAGGCTAAATGCCTGTTCCCGCACATGCAAAAAGGGGGAAAACAGGGTCACTTAATCACATATCCCACCCCCAGCTTGGACCTGTTGGTCCGAGCATTTTCAATACCCCGGCATCCCATCCCAGGAAGTGCCTCACATCCCCATACTCCTTAATCTGGCCTCCCACCAGCTATGCTTGGGCTCGGGGTTCTAGGGTCATGCTCACCCCACCTATTAGGGTTACTCCAGACAATACTATGACCACTTTTGCACAGTGTGCACCCCCAGTTCTTTAATTGAGTCCCTTGCTCCCTCTGGCTTCCAATCTTGCCTGGCTGTGGGACCTCAGATGTTTGTTCCTTTGGTACCAGTTGTAGGTGCTCTCTGGCATCTGTGCCTCCTCTCCTGCTTCCCTCTCAGTGCCCTCTGGCCCATCTGTAGTGCCACACATTGGCTCCTCGGCAGTCACTCTGGCTGGGGTCTCCATGGCATCTCTCTCTGGGCTTTCCATGGCTCCTCCCTCTGGGCTCTCCACAGCAGTACCTCCATCTTGTTTTTCTGCAGCACTTTCCTCTAGCCTCTTGATAGCACCTCTGTCAGGCTTCTCCAAACCGCCTCTCTTGGGTCTTGCTGTAGCAGTTGCATCTAGCCCCATGACAGTGCCTCCATTTGGTCTTTCTGCAGTAACTGCATCCTCTGCACTGCCTCCCATAGGCCAATCAGTGTTGCCTTCAACTCTCTCTGTATCAGAGTCCCACTGAAGAGTTGGTGACTCACTCAGCTGCTGTGTTCCCTCTGGAGTCTCTTTGGTGTCTTTCTCAGAGGTCTCCACCATCTCTTTCCCTGGGCTTTCCAGAACACCTCCTTCTTGACTCCCTGCAGCATCTTTTTCTGTGTTCATTGCAGTGTCTCCAACTGACTTCTCTGTAGTGGCTCTCTCTGGTTGATTACCAGTCCTTCTCTCTATTCCTAGGCAGTGCAAGCTCTCCTCTGTCCAGGAGGCAATGAAAGCAAAATGTGCTTTCTACTTTTTTTTTTCCTTAGCCCAGGACAGCTGGCTCTTTATGACACTTTCCTATAACCTCCTCTCTCCCGCCTGCAGCTGCTACTGCCCTTCTAGGAGGCTCTGCATCAATGCTTGCAGATTTAGTCCCATCATGCTTCCACTCAGCTAAACTTTGGTGCTTAGTGCAAAGCCAGCTTACTGATGGAAGCTACACCCTGTGCACCTACTAGCAGTTTCACTTTCTGCCTGGGCCACATCCTGTTCCAGCCACAGTGCACAACTGTTTTTCTCTCTTTCTTTAGTTTTTTTTTCTCTTCAAAGGAAAAAAAAAGTTAAAAAAAAAAACCTGCATCACCGGCACTAACTTCAATGACTATTAAAGTTCTATCTTCAGACGGAGGTTGCCTCCTTTGTCTGCTGAAAAACCTACACCTGCTTCCTCCAGGCCCCACTATCTGCTTTAAAGGCAGTTTCACTCTTTTTTTTCTCCGTGCTCTTCTTTGAGCCATCAGGCTTTACTTCAGTGCTCTGGGGCACACTACAGCACTGCTTTGCCTCTAAACTCTTCTTTGGCAGGTCCCAGAACAAATTTTAATTCATAGTCCTCCTGTGGAGACTTGGGCTTTTTTTTCTGGACCAAGCTTAGAAAAAATCCCCAACATAACACCATATGTGAGGGTAACCAAGCAAATCACCTAGGCTGGAGCAGAAAACCACACTGAAGCCAGCCTTTTCAAATGCGATTTCAAGTTTTAACAAAAACTCTTACCTAATGAATTGTGTTGCATTCTGTAACGAATGTTATTGAACATATTAATATTATTACTGTTACTTAACAATTATTTCTTTAATGAATATGTAAATCTGTTGTGATCATTTGCTGGAATGACGGTATATAAAAAGCACAAATAAATAAATAAATACAGTTTTATTACTATAACAGCAAACAATATTACTGTAGACTACCTTACCTCGGGACAGTGTACTCACAAAACCTTCAGCAAAGAAGGATAGGAGCTCCTACTCCTGGAGTCACGGGTCCTCCTGATCCCGGCTGGCCTCATAATCTTATTCTCCTCCCAGCAGGGTCCCGTCCACAGAGCTCTCTCCTTCTGTAGCAGATAAGGTGGACCAGGCTAAATGCCTGGTTCTATATATGCAAAATAGGGGGAAATGGGGTCACTTCGTCATAGTACACATTTTGCTTTTGCTTAGGGTGGCAAACATTTAGGGGCAGGAAGATGGCTAAGATTTGCTGCCTTCGAACTCTGCTGAATATAAATCAGCAGAGAACAGACCTCTGCTATTCTGTAACAAATCCTTATAGGAGGTAGGGGAATGAAAGCACTAAAAGTGCCTAGGAATAGTAAAATCCTAACTCTGTCCCTGAGGGGAGCCATTCCATAGAAAGTGATTAAGAAGATCAATTCCTTGGGAAAGTTTGGAAGACTTAGCAGGATTTAAAATCCTGGAGTGTTCTCTATGTAGTTTATCTGAAGCTAGAGTAAGATAGTGATTTTTCTATTAGATTGATAACCTTGATTATAAAGCTCCAAGAAAAAACAAGAATGGAATAAACCATGAAAGAATAAAGGATTGGTGAGATTTGTAACCTCATAAATGCCGGGAGAAACAAAACATTTGTGAATCCTTAAGCTTTATTATGAGAGAATGATCTGGACTTAGTCAGGGTTGGATTTAGGGCTCTGGCGCCCTTAGGAGAAATGTGGTTGTGGGGTTGTTAGAAGGGGTACCCCTGCCCTGTTCCTTTATATCTACCCTCCCTCCATGGCCTCTTTCTTATCCTCACCTCACCTCTAGCTGCAGCAGCAATATAAAGATGACGAATGCAGGGATTGTGAGACAACACAAGCTCACAGGCCCTACAACAACTCTGCACCCTCCTTCCATATAGGCTTCCTATTACTAATGTAACCCACTCCCTGGGTACATAAAATAATGAGAGTCTCTGACACACATGTAATGAGTCAGGCCCTCTAATTTATTTGGGGAGTTCAGCAAATGGGATCATGCAGATGATGAGGTAGACCCAATTAGAGGCAGTAGGGTAGGATACCCTTCTTGTCTGGTCAGTGAGTCCTCTAATACAGTCCACTACATTGACTCTGTCCCTCATTTGATCTTTAATTTGCTGGCCACCCTTGAGGTACCACAAAATTCATTTTGCTTTGGGTCCAATCAAACACTTATCTTTTATTTTCTGGGATGTCCAGCCAGCAACTATGCACATTACTTATTGAGGGTGTTCAAAGCATACTGAATTATTCAGAATTCATGGGATACACAGCCAAGTTTAAACATTCAACAACAAAGATAATAATTTGCATCTCAGGTTTTGGAATACCTCCTTCTCATTAAGCATTTGGCATTCCTTACATTATTTCCCCACCACTCTCTCTAAATACCAATAAATGGAATGTAGAACTTACTGGTATATCATTTTAATACTCATATAGCAGGGATTTCTGTAAAATACTAGCTCCCCCTTCTTCATGCAAGGACTGGTGAATCACTCTCCCCAGGTTCCTCTTCCTTTTAAACACCAGAATCCAATGTGGGATATGGGACTCACATCTCTAATTCTTGGGGACGACTCACTCCATTTCTCTTCTTTCTATTCATGTCTCCTTTGACCCTCACACTTCTCTTTAGTCATCCCAATTCCAACCTTCCAGCAGTGTGCAAGCCTCCCTGATCTCCTACACCCTTGGGGCATTCCTCATTTTTTAACAACCTCATCCTCTTATCTCATGGCCATTTCCTCAGGGGGGAGGAATTGCCTCTTCTCCAAGATCCTTGGCCTTGGGCTTCTTCTCTCATCTCCATCTTCTGGCTGTTTCCTTGGGAGAAGAAAGCCCCTCTACTCCTGTTCCCTGGCCTCGAGCTTCTCCTCTTGAGGAGAAGGACCCCTGCAGGGGGCTCACTCCCTACTGGGAGGGTTCCTGAGCCCAACAGCCTGCAGGCTAGCTACTCCAGGCTTCCTACAGTAGCTGGAGTGCCCTCGCTCCATACTCAGAAAGGGTACTCTCTGCCAAATGACCCAGGATTTTCACCCTCCTAGACCACTCCCCCACCAAACAGAACCCTCAATACCATTCAGGTTAAAACATCACAGTAAATACAATACAATTCGCAGCTTAGCACTAGACTTGATGCCATCCAGAAGTACTGCGTGCCCAATCAATGTTTCTCCTCATAACATTTCAGATCAAGGACACCCCAGGGTCTTCCCCACCCAAAAGAAATATAAAATCATGATTGGGGGACACAATTGGTCATCCCATCACACTAAGAAAACCTAACCGTGAGATGAGGCCACTGCAGGGCCTGTGAATGCATGCCAGCTCACAGGCCTTGTCTTTCCATGGGAGGCAATGCATTATCTGTCTTTCCATGGGAGGCAATGCATTATCTGTAGGTTTTGAAATCTGGGCCAGAGTGCTACTAGAAGAATTAGATGGTTCCTTAGAACTTTTATGCTGGAGGCAATTGCCTAATTTACCTATGTGAGAAATCAAGCCTGGATTTGGAAGAGAAGTGAAATCTGAATTTTAGATGCTTGATCTTGTCACATTATAGACAGTTCAAAAAATATGAAAAAGGGAAAAATCAAGAATATTCATAACAATATCTTTATTATTTTTTCTTTTTCTCTATTTTTTCAATAGAAAAATGTTTAACAAAAATCTAGGAAGGCATATATTGCACTCTTAAATATAACATAAATTTATAGAGTTACAAAAAGCATCACACAAAAGAAATATTTAAATTCTATCATACAGAACTCTTATTTTTATAAAACTATATCACACACTATACAGATAAATCACATCTCACACACACTACACCACTTTCAATTTCACAAATAAGTGAAAAATATCAAAGTTGTACATATATAAGTTATGACAATACAGGAAAGACTGTTTTTCAAAACAAAATCACATTAAAAAACCCCAACAAGAGGCTCTTGTTTTACTGGTGTCCAGCTTCTTCAGGGGGTATTGGATGTTATCAAATTGGTATGTGAGGGACTGTTGAAATACTCAAGTTCTTTTGTAATATCTTTTCTCTGTTTTATATGCCCAAGCCCAATCTTCACAACTGCAGGAGATGTCTGATGCCAATAATGTCTGGTTTTTTTAATAGAAGAATTTATTATATAGTGTATCATGTAGACTTTTTATATCTATGAAGTATCCAAAAACAAAGCATCATTCACATAACTGGAACCGAAAACATGTTGAAAGTTCAGGCATCTCTAACGTATTAATAATGCATCTCAAAACCGAATGTAGAATTTGCTCAAGCACGATGGTTGCACTCTCCAGGGTGCTTAGCTATAAGTCAGGGATGCCGGTATATGCCTTACTAGAGTTTTGCTAAAAAGTTTCTATTGAAAAAAAAAGAAAAAAGAAACATTGTGATGAATATTCTTGATTTTTCCTTTTTTCATATTTTTGGAATTTTTTTGTTGGAAAAATTTGTTTTACCTTCTTTTTTGTTTACCTAGCAGTTAACATTATATAACAGTTACATACTGACATTTTAGGTATAACTAGGCCCCATTCCAGAGAGACTTGACCACACAGTCTGAACAAGCACTGACAACTTCTGCTATTATTTCCTAGGGTGTCTTCTGGTGCTCTATAACTTTTACTGATAACTTTATTAACACATCCTGTGACTGAACATGACACATTCTGAACTGCTGAACATTATACTCTACATCACAGACCTGTGAATCTGAATCGAAAAGCTCAGGACAGCTGATGGTGAACTGTATACATTCAATTGTTCCTGTGAAGCAACTTGTAAATATTTTCTCCTGCATGTAAAAGTCAGAGCAGCTCCAGAGCCACTCTTTTCAAATCAGCTGCCATGTAGGGGGTTGATCACCCTTAATTCTGAGTGCTTTCACCACGGTAAGTATACCATCTGCTCAACCACTTTTAAAATGAACCTCCACCCTGTTAAGAATGACAATGTCGCCTCCCCCTGCCCTCAAAGAAAGAGTTACACAACTTATGGTCAATAATCATTGAAATGGACTTCCACTTCTAACCAGTGTACCCGGATTTACAGTGACTACCAGAACTGGAATTTTAGGATTTCTTTTTGCCATGAGTAGTTTTGTTGCTTTGGCTCGTTTACCACACACCATGCTGTTCCACTCAGCAAGCAATAGCTACAAGGCCCAGTTTCTGACATTCCTAATTAGTTAGCTTTCAAGTCCACCATGTCTTGTCCCTGTAAGTAGTTTAAATGCATAAACTTGCTGGTAATTTAGAATTCTGTGACATACTACCATGGTACCCTACTACACATACCACACAGAGGACATCCAGCTGCACTGAGTCTTGATCAGCAGTTTCCATGGTAACTGAAACTTTCAAAGCTTTTTTGAAGGTCAAGTTCACTTCCTAGAATAATCTCCTCCGGATTGCCTTATTTAGCAAACCACAAACAGAATTGTCTCATTAAGTACTTATTTTATTGGTTGCATGTACAGTGTTAGTTTTCAGTCATTTATTATACATTGCTCTGATTTACAAATGTAATAGGTGAGATTCATCAAGAAATAAACTAAATGCGTTGAGATTACTGTAAAGTATTTCCGTGCTCAAAGTTTTCGCAAACTAAGGGTCTGATTCAGTAAGGCTTTTCTCTCATTCTATATGGGAAAAATGCTTAATGAATCAGGCCCTAAGTCACTGAACTGGTTCCCAAAATTTTTGATTCAAGCTGTGCTTTTGAATTGATTTATACCAAAATCACAGCATCCACTACAGAATAAAATGATTTTCAAATCCTACTTTTCACAAGTTTAATGTTATAAGTGAGCTAGTGTATGTGTATAAATCCTTTACAAAGTATTGTGTTGCTGTTATACTTTCGATTCTTGAATTTCCTGGCTGCCTGAGTGTCTCCCCAGTAGCAGGACAACTACATTCTCCTTGTTCTTCCAGGAGATTCATGTACTGCAACATGCTGCAGGAGGACAGTGAGTGAGAGCAGAATCTTAGGGTTTCCATAGCAGCCCCACCCCATGATGCAGTTCTCTTGGAACAGGAAGTTCACCTGAGGAGAACAGGAAATAGAAGTCAGGTATGGTATTAACACTGATGCTGCTGTCACTGCGTCCCAGTTTGGAAAGGGTTCGGAGTCAATAAGAAAGATGAAGAAAGCAGTAGAACAGATTGAAAGACAGAGCTAAGGAGCAGGGAAATAGGTTTTCATGTTTTTTATTTAGATTTATATTACACTTTTCACACTTTTTTCAGTGCTTCAAAGTGGATTACATTCACATTACATTACATTTTTATTTAAAATACTTCCAAACCACTTTTCCCTCCTTTTTTTGTTACATTTTCAGTCCATCAGTGGGTTGAGGTAAAAAAGGGGGGGGGGATCCACACGAACTCCAGGGAATTTTGGAAACACTGCGGGGAAGAGGGCTTCTAATGGGCTGCCCAGCCCCTTTAATACCATGGTGGCCCCATGGACCCTGGGCCAATATTGTGCATAGCCACAGCCAGAAAAGCGCAAAATATTTCTCGTGAATGCTTGCTACAGATGCAAATGAGCTCATTAGCATCCTTAGGAACCTTGTGAAAACTGGCCCCTGACCTGCAGAAAATTCCACAGGTTAAGTGTGTTAGCCCCCTTGGAGCCTGCAAGTTGTGCTTATACATGCAGAATATTTTGAAAAGAGAGTGGAAATTGATGGACCCACAATTTCAGGGCAGTGGAAGAGAGGTATAAAGATACTTAGAAGAAGAATAAATTACAGAAGGGTTGCAGAGGAATAGAGTGCATAGTAAACAAAAAGCTAAGAAGAAAATCAAAGAGAGAGCAGCTGGAAAGAGATGGAAAATCAAAGAGGCCAACAGAGGTTGAATAAAATATTCTATTTTGATTTGCAGTGTGTTTGGAAGTGCCTGGAACAAAATGCTAGTGTGCCTGCCTTTGCATGGGGATTTCATGTGCAGTGCTACACCCAGGGTATGGCATGGGCAGGCAAGGCCTTTCCTGCTGGCTCGGTGGCAGCGCTGTTTGCTGCCATGTGCAATACCTGGGTTCACTTTCCGAGTGGGGTCCTAATTTCCCTGAGTCAGATGGGGTGGAGGATGTTACAGAGACAGCATTCACGGCCCACGAGGGGGAGGGAGGGGACACCCACTGGTCTGACTTAGGGCCCACGGTTGCAGAGCTCAGCAGGGAGCTCTGCTGCATAAAACCTCCCTCCCTGTCCCTGCCCCCCCCTCCCCCCCCCAGTTAAGAACTGTCCCTACAATGACTGGACTAGGTTAGGAGGAGGAAGGAGGGGAAATTCTGGGTAAATTGTGAATAAAGCTAGAAGCCAAAAGGAGCAGGAGAAATGTTGTGGGCCAAAACAAATAATAAATAAAAAAAACAAACCTCAGCATGTTAGCAGGCCTCAAACTCAAGCTCTTTGCTCATGAAAAGTAAGGGTAAATGGCGGTGGAGAGATAATGCTCTACTGTGGTGAAGAGACTGAATAAGGAACAAGAGCGGAGGGGAGGGCAGGCATGGGAAACAGAAAAGAAATTCCTTGTGTGCCTACCTCCTTCTCTCCATGTGATGTACTACTCCTCTCTCTCTCTCTCTCCTGTCCTGTCTCAATTGGCACTATTCAGCTTCTTATATGTTCTTATTCTTATTGTTCTTATATGAAGCTTCAGCTTCACCTTTGCATGTTAGAATGCAATGGGAGACTATTATCCTGGCACAACTTACCATTGCACTGATTTACAGCACCGGTGGCTTAAAACTGCTGGAAACCTGTAGCATTCCATGATGAGAGTTTCCATAGCAACCATGGTCAGCTTCATTAGCGTCAATGGTACCACAGCAGATGGTTGCCATGCCAACCCGCAGAATACCTGAAGCAGTGTTACATACCTTGTAATTGCTTAATTAATTCATGTTTAATGGTTGTGTTGTTAAAACTTAGTAGAGACAGGTGTTAGCCACCATTATGCAACTTAACATGCCAGTGTTAAGGTGCCAGTCCTCCTTTGTGTTATTTCACAAGCCGTCAGCACAAGTCCCAACTTTTTGTGTTGAAATCTGGCAAGTTGTAGGTTGACTTTGGCATGACAGATACCATACATTACAAAAGAAATACATGTGTGCTACATCCACCAAACTTCACCATTACAACAATATTTTGTTTTACTTGTTATAAACTGCACTAAAATATCTTTATTCAGTGCACTGACCACAAATTGTGCACCCCGTTTTCAGTGCTACACTAATCTTTGTGTAATGTTGGACAGGAGGAGCTGTCCAAGGGTAAAGACCTCTTGGTCTTACTAGACGTTAAGGGTGCCCCTAGATAAGGAATGGCGAGGTCCAGCGAAGGGACCCCTCTTTGAAAAAAGGTTGAAATAGTCCAAAGCAAGAAGCTGAGTATTGGAGACCTGGAGTAGAAAAGGAGCTGCATGTGGGGAAGAAAAATGAGTAGAGGAGAAACCAGGTTGTCCTCTACAGGAAGAAAAGTAAGCAAGTTAGAAATTGTACTTCTGGAAGTAAATGAGGAGTAGAGGACTTTAAAAATCCCACCCTTTCCTTAGCAAAGGGAAGGAGTGCTCTCCAGGAGACGCCTGGAGTGCTGCAGCTGAGAAAACCACCGGCAGAGGTATTCGCAGTAAGGAGCATTCCCTAGTGAAGCTTGAAGAAGATTGCAGGGTGGAATTTTATTACAATAATAACATCCTGCAGAAGCTTTCAGACATGTCCTGCCAGAGTCCCAAAACCTTAAAGAAAGAGTGGTGGTGCATATTTGGAATCAAGCCAACAAGCCACTTGTACTATATGGATATCTGGCCTTGAATCTGCCCCTTGGGTTTTTCAGAGCTCACTCTCCCTGGTGGAGCTATCAGACCTCCAGGGGGGAGTACTCGGCAACCAGCCTACTCCTGTCTGTTCAATACGTATGCTTTATTCAGATTGTTTCCTTATTGGCCCAGCAAGGGCTGGCTCGGATTAGCCGGGGTATTTGTCCCCTTCCTCTGGCTGTGCTTCTGGCTGATTGATTGATGATGTTGGGCAGTTCTCTTTCAGGTCGATGCAATATCGTGCGCTCAGACTAGTGCCCAGGTTAACCTGCGGTTGGAGAAGCATTTTGGACGTACGTCCATAACCCTTGATGCAATAAGGGGATCAGCACATCCATCAGCACGTCCTTTCGTGGATTGCAAACTGGCTAAAAGACAGGAAACAGAGAGTAGGATTAAATGGGCAATTTTCTCAGTGGAAGGGAGTGGACAGTGGAGTGCCTCAGGGATCTGTATTGGGACCCTTACTGTTCAATATATTTATAAATGATCTGGAAAGAAATACGACGAGTGAGATAATCAAATTTGCAGATGACACAAAATTGTTCAGAGTAGTTAAATCACAAGCAGATTGTGATAAATTGCAGGAAGACCTTGTGAGACTGGAAAATTGGGCATCCAAATGGCAGATGAAATTTAATGTGGATAAGTGCAAGGTGATGCATATAGGGAAAAATAACCCATGCTATAATTACACAATGTTGGATTCCATATTAGGTGCTACAACCCAAGAAAGAGATCTAGGTGTCATAGTGGATAACACATTGAAATCGTCGGTTCAGTGTGCTGCGGCAGTCAAAAAAGCAAACAGAATGTTGGGAATTATTAGAAAAGGAATGATGAATAAAACGGAAAATGTCATAATGCCTCTGTATCGCTCCATGGTGAGACCGCACCTTGAATACTGTGTACAATTCTGGTCGCCGCATCTCAAAAAAGATATAATTGCGATGGAGAAGGTACAGAGAAGGGCTACCAAAATGATAAGGGGAATGGAACAACTCCCCTATGAGGAAAGACTAAAGAGGTTAGGACTTTTTAGCTTGGAGAAGAGACGACTGAGGGGGGATATGATAGAGGTGTTTAAAATTATGAAAGGTCTAGAACGGGTAGATGTGAATCGGTTATTTACTCTTTCGGATAGTAGAAAGACTAGGGGGCACTCCATGAAGTTAGCATGGGGCACATTTAAAACTAATCGGAGAAAGTTCTTTTTTACTCAACGCACAATTAAACTCTGGAATTTGTTGCCAGAGAATGTGGTTCGTGCAGTTAGTATAGCTTTGTTTAAAAAAGGATTGGATAAGTTCTTGGAGGAGAAGTCCATTACCTGCTATTAAGTTCACTTAGAGAATAGCCACTGCCATTAGCAATGGTTACATGGAATAGACTTAGTTTTTGGGTACTTGCCAGGTTCTTATGGCCTGGATTGGCCACTGTTGGAAACAGGATGCTGGGCTTGATGGACCCTTGGTCTGACCCAGTATGGCATTTTCTTATGTTCTTATGTTCTTAAATGCATGTCCAAACTAGCATGTAGCTAGTAGCGCTCATCACATGTAAATGCTATGTTGAGGCTATTAGCTAGTACCCCTGAGGTAAAAAATAACCGTGCACCCGATGCACACATTTTAACCCTCAAAAATTAATGCCAGCCCCGGAGCTGGTGTTAAGTCTTAAGGAGCCCCAAAAGTTGAACTAAAATGCAGAAAATACTGCAACATGAAAAAAAAAATGTCTTGATAGTGGTCAGGTTAGGAAAACGGACACTCAATTTACGAGCGTCCGTTTTCCTAATCAGCGCACAGCCGCTTCTCCTGGTCGCCCAATGCCGAGGAGGTGCTAGGGAAGAAAGATTTCCCCTAGCACCTCCTTTATAATGCAGCGGCTCTTTTGCCTACTGCATCACATGCCCAGGAGAAGTGGATGGGCGTGTGTTAGGAAAGCGGGCGCTCAATCATGAGCTCTGGTTTTTCCCGCATGGATATTGCATCGGCCTGTTTGTTCTTGACCCTTTGCTCTAGCCTCTGTTATTTCTGAATTCCTTGTACTCCTTCCTGCTTTCGCCTTGTCTACCTTGTTTTCCTCATTTCTGACCTTGGCCTGATCCTGGTCCTTGCTTCTGCCTAACAAATTTGCCGCATTTTCACAATAAAAGCACAGCATGGAAATCCTGAGCTATGTTCCTGTTCTTGCCAGCTGACTGCATGCCAGACACTAACCAGGAATCTCGTATACTTTAGGATGTAACAGAATTTATTGACAAGAGATGGAAAGCAGGAAACATAAGTTAGTGACTCGTATTCCCTATCCCGAACTTGAGTCACCCTTCAGAGCTAAAACGTGATCAAGTAATAACTGATTAAATTCTGCAACTGTGCAAGATGTTTGTCTGGAGGAACCTTCCTACTATGAAAGTAGAGCCTGGTTGGCTCATTGTTGTTCAGCCAATTTAAATGTAATGATTATTTCAATTTGGCAAAGGAACGAAACCAAAACATACATTCAATAAATTGAAAATCTGAATTAAAAAAATCCTCCAAAATGAAAAAACAAACTGAAAAAAAGTTTGTCCCATGCACAGCCCTTCCCAACACTCTACCATACCAAGTTCAAAATATCGGTTATGACTTATAAAATCCACAAAAGCTATGCATAACGTCTAACTTCCTACAAACCCTCTCGCTCACTGTGCTCTTTCCATCATACCTGCAGAGTGATGTCCTCCCAAAATATTGCACTTCACTAGCAACAGAAAGACAGACTTAATAGAGTCAGTCCCAACCCTGGCAAATTCTCTTCCACCTCACAGACTCACTCCAGATCTCCTTTCATGCAGGAAGAAGCTAAAAATGGAGCTCATTCAACATGAACTTCAGCTATGAACCAATGACTGGATTCAGAACTCAACAAATAACTCCCCTGGATATTCACTACTCACATACACATTGAAACGAGCTAATCTGATTAAGTATTTTCACGTTATCTTACTGCTGCTATGCATTGTAGGGATGTGAATCGTGTCCTCGATCGTCTTAACGATCGATTTCGGCTGGGAGGGGGAGGGAATCGTATTGTTGCCGTTTGGGGGGGTAAAATATCGTGAAAAATCGTGAAAAATCAAAAAAACGTAAAATCGCAAAACCGGCACATTAAAACCCCCTAAAACCCACCCCCGACCCTTTAAATTAAATCCCCCACCCTCCCGAACCCCCCCCCCAAATGACTTAAATAACCTGCGGGTCCAGCGGCGGTCCGGAACGGGCTCCTGCTACTGAATCTTGTTGTCTTCAGCCGGCGCCATTTTCCAAAATGGCGCCGAAAAATGGCGGTGGCCATAGACGAACACGATTGGACGGCAGGAGGTCCTTCCGGACCCCCGCTGGACTTTTGGCAAGTCTTGTGGGGGTCAGGAGGCCCCCCCCAAGCTGGCCAAAAGTTCCTGGAGGTCCAGCGGGGGTCAGGGAGCGATTTCCCGCCGCGAATCGTTTTCGTACGGAAAATGGCGCCGGCCATACGCGTATGGCCGGCGCCATTTTCCATATGGAAAATGGCGCCGGCAGGAGATCGACTGCAGGAGGTCGTTCAGCGAGGCGCCGGAACCCTCGCTGAACGACCTCCTGCAGTCGATCTCCTGCCGGCGCCATTTTCCGTACGAAAACAATTCGCGGCGGGAAATCGCTCCCTGACCCCCGCTGGACCTCCAGGAACTTTTGGCCAGCTTGGGGGGGGCCTCCTGACCCCCACAAGACTTGCCAAAAGTCCAGCGGGGGTCCGGAAGGACCTCCTGCCGTCCAATCGTGTTCGTCTATGGCCGCCGCCATTTTTCGGCGCCATTTTGGAAAATGGCGCCGGCTGAAGACAACAAGATTCAGTAGCAGGAGCCCGTTCCGGACCGCTGCCGTTCCGGACCGCCGCTGGACCCGCAGGTTATTTAAGTCATTGGGGGTGGGGGATTTAATTTAAAGGGTCGGGGGTGGGTTTTAGGGGGTTTTAGTGTGCCGGCTCACGATTCTAACGATTTATAACGATAAATCGTTAGAATCTCTATTGTATTGTGTTCCATAACGGTTTAAGACGATATTAAAATTATCGGACGATAATTTTAATCGTCCTAAAACGATTCACATCCCTAATGCATTGTATACACTGTTCCACTCACATATTGTATCTGTACCCAACTTAACCTATTGTAACATCTTTGAATTCTCCTGTTGGAAAAGCATGAGATAAAGTTGGATGATGATGATGATGATGATGATAATGAAGATAAAGAGTGCAAGTTATGAGGCTATACAGAGCATAGACAAGTAGAGGAGTGAGAGCTGGAAAACAATGAGGACAAATGCTTATAGTCTAGGCAATTACATTCTAGATCTTTAAAGCCTTGAGAGAGAGGCAGACTTAAATATTGTTGCTTTCATAGAGACTGGGTTCACTGACTCCTATGAATAGGATATGACCCTACTGGCCTATAATCTGTTCAGAAGGAACAGAGATGGCATAAAATCCTGAAAAATAAAGGACATTTGGGGGAAGGAGGAGGCACTCTAGGTTACCTTAGAAAGGGGTGATAGCATGTCCACCTACTCCGGTTTGATCTATAGACCTTAGACACAGGGGGAAAAAAACAAAACAGATCTGATCAAGGACTTCCAAATGTGGGAATGAAGTGGGAGGTATTGGTGGGAGATTTTAACCTGTCAGATCTTGAAGTAGAGTATCCACTTAACTTGACAGTGGTTATGCTTTTTCCTGTTTCCTTCATATGGATCCTTCTTCAAATTTTTGAAGGATGTTTTTTTGGCTAACATAGCCTCTTTCACCTTACATTTTAACCATGCTGGTAATTGTTTGGCCTTCTTTCCACCTTTCTTAATGCGTAGAATACATCTGGACTGCACTTCTAACACTGTATTTTTAAACATTGTCCATGCCTGTCGTTCACTTTTAACCTTTGCAGCTGTACCTTTCAGTTTTTTTCTATTTTCCTCATTTTTCTGTGAACAAATATTTCCTGATTTCTCCTTAGTCTACCCTCTTGAAATAGGTTGGCTTCTTGTGCATTATTAATACCTTTTAGGAATTTTGAATGTCTTTATCATATCTCTTTTGTCTCACCTCTCCTCTAGGATATATTTGTTTAGATTTCTAAATCTCATCTCAGAAGGCTTTTAATCCAGACCCCACACCATTTTGGTAGCTCTTCTCTGGACCATCTCAATTCTACCTATATCTTTTCAGATGTAAGTTCTTTGTTCAGAATTGGACAAAATACTCCGGATGAGGCCTAACTATAACTAACAACATGTACAATGGTAACACTCCCTTCTGTAAACAGCGTGGCCACTACCCAGCTGCTACACATAACCTTTCCAACCATCAATGGACCTTTCTCTAAACATTACAAATTTATGTTGAAGTAATTTCCAGTTAAGTTTTGTTTAATATTTGTAGAAAATTGAAGCAGTTTAACCTAAGAAATTTGATGTTTAGACTCAGAGTATTATGCAGCATAAACCTAACATAAATCTGGTGGATGTGAAATGCAGATGAAAGTAGAATTTGTAAACCAAGTAACTGATTATTAAGGCTGTTTGACTGTTTTATAGGGAGGAAACCCTGCATTGCTGGGTAGGGGGGTGGGGGTTTGAAAGAGGTTAAACTGCATGTTTAATTGTTGAAATAAGAACTTTTCAGCCCCAGTAATTAATAGATAGTGTGGGAACAGCTGAATGATCCTAAATGGTTTAAGAAGATTTAACCTCCAAATAGAAGTGGAACAAGTCAACCTCAAGTATAAAAATCAAGCCATCAATTACGGTATCCGGCAGCAGAAAACCATACTATAATTGTCAACGGTCCTTTGCATCTCTGATTTCCTTTAGTTTAGTATCTTGTCCCCACCGATGCAGCCTAGATGTGAAACACGATCGTGTCAGGGGACCGAGCTCTTCTGTTAAAAGTACTTTAAATATGGACTGCTGACCAGAACTTCTTTAAATCTTATTAAGTGCATTCTATAATCATTTGACACTGAGTGGAGTCCAACTCTGTTTTCAAATGTGTCTTCTCTGCCTTAAGTAGATTTAAGCAGTGTTTCCCAAATGCTGGAGCTATATGTCTGAAGGCAGATGCCTAGAATGTTATCTCTTAAATTCAGGGCCAGCGGAAGCACTAGGCGAACTAGGCGGTCGCCTAGGGCGCCAGCTTCCCGGGGGCGGCACTGCCCCGGTAAAATTAAGAGAGCCGCGCTCAGCCGCTGTCCTGGTAAAATTTTAAAAAGCTGCATTAAGCCGCCGCCCCCCCCGATAAAAATAAAAGAGCCGCTGCCGGCAGCCCGCCCCAAAAGACCCATCTGACCTCCCCCAGCGGTTCTCAACCAGTGTGTCGCGTGCTCCCGGTCTCTCCCACTGCTCTTTCTTCCCTGCTGCCGTTGCCGCCGGGCTATCAGCACGTTCAAGCCCAGCGGGAACGGCAGCGGTGCAAAAAAAAAAAAAAAAGCTGTGGTATCCGCGGCTGCCCTTTTCTTCTTCCTGACCCCCCCTCCCCCCGACCCGGAACAGGAAGTGGTGCGTGGGAAGAAGAAAGAGCCGTGCCGCATGAAAAAAATAGCGGCGACAGCAGCATCGGCCCCCGAGCAATCGAAGCAGCTGATAATCGGGAAAGGAGTCAGCAGCATGAGACTCCCGCGGCCGATGGGATTCTTCCTTCTTGGCCTGCGGCGGCTGGAGGAAGAGGCTGTTGCAGCTACCATTTGTGCTGGGGGGGGGGGGGGTGGGGGGAGAGGAAGTGAGAGAGAGAAGCAGCCAGCCTGCCTGTGTGTGATTGAGAGCCTGTGTGTAAGTGAGAGAATGTATTTGATCGAGAGCATGTGTGTGTGATTGAGAGAAACTGGTCAGAGAGCTGATGTATGTGTATATGTGAAGACAATGAAAGTGACTGCTCAAGGAGATGACTGATGTGTGAGACAGTCAGGGATGTGACTGATGTGTGTGTGTGAAAGAGAGAAAAAGCATGGAAGTGAGAACTCTGGGTATGTGAGAAAGCATGGGAGTAAGAAGCCTGGTGTTGTGGGGGTGTATGTGAAAGAAAGCATGGGAGTGAGAAGCCTGATTATGTGAGAGAGAGCATGGGAGTGGGAAGCCTGTGTGTGTGTGCATGTATGAGAGAGAGACTGGTTGGTAAGGTGACGGTGTGACTGGTGTGTATGTGAATGTGAGAGAGAGAGAATGTGATTCAGGGAATGAGAAGCCTGTGCACCTGGAGAGCGAGCATGGGAATGAGAGAGAGACTGGTGTGTGTGTGAGTGTGTGTGTGTGTGTGTAACAGAGAGAAAGTGATTATGGGAATGAGAAGTCTGTGCATGTGAAGAGAGTGAGCATGGGAGTGAGAACCTGGGTGTGTGTGAGACACAGCATGGGAGGGAGAAGCCTGTATATGTAAGACAGAACAGGTGACTGGTGTGTGTTTGTGTGTATGTGAGAGAGAGAAAGAAAGTGATTATGGGAATGAGAAGCCTGTGCATGTGAAGAGTGAGCATGGGAGTGAGAAAGCTGGGAGTGTGTGGCATGGCAGTGAGAAGCCTGTATATCTGAAAGAGAACATGGGAGTGGGAAGCCTGTGTGTGTGTATGCATGAGAGAGATCAGGTGACTGGTGTGTGTGTTTGTGTATGTGTGTGAGAGAAAGAAGTGATTATGGGAATGAGAAGCCTGTGCATGTGGAGAGAACAAGCATGGGAGTGAGAGACTGGTGAGTGTGTGTGAGAAAGAGAAAGTGATTATGAGAGTGAGAAGCCCATATATGTAAGTGGAACACGGGAGTGAGAAGCGTGTGTGTGTGTATGGCATGAGAGAAACTGTTCAGGAAGGTGACTGGTGTGTTTGTCAAAGACTGTTTGGGAGATGATTGGTGTGTGAGAGACAGAAACTGGTCATGGGGGCATGACTGATATGGTGTGTGTGAGAGAGACATGGGCCTTAAGGAAGAGGACCATGAGTATAGAGCTTAGCTTCTACTGCTGCTTCTGGTGTGTACTACAGCCTGCATGGAAGAGGAGTAAGAGAACTGCTGGAGGGGGTAAGTAAAGATGGCTTTTTAAGTTTATTTTTCTTGATTGACTGCCATTTTAATTATTTAATATTATGTGATGTGTCTGCTTTTTTTGTTTGAGCAACAAGTATAGCTTTGGTTTATGTTTATTTTATTTATTTTTATTTATTTATTTATAAAAGAGTTTCTATACCGTCGATAAAACAAATCATCTCAATGGTTTACATGGCATAAAAATGTCAAATAAGTGTTCTGTTATAAATACAGACTTCGTTATTTTCATTAATGCACAATGTAAGTTAATTGTGTGTGGAGGCAGGGGGGGGGGGGGGGCGGCATAGCTGATGTTTCGCCTAGGGCGCCTAATACCCTTGCACCGGCCCTGCTTAAATTTAATGATTTAACTTCTGGGGCAGGAATTATAACAAAACTGCTGGAATTTCTAATAGGAATTATGTATTAAGATACCTGGAAATTGATGTACTTTTGATTATAGAGATTTATACTTGTCAGAAACTGTAATATTGCCACAGTGCAGTTAGTATAGCTGTGTTTAAAAAAGGATTGGCTAAGTTCTTGGCGATTAATTAAGTTGACTTAGAAAATAGCCACTGCTATTACTAGCAACAGTAACATGTTCTTATGTTCTTATTTCTTGAGGGGTCACGTGATGTGGTGAGTCAGGGAGGACGCTGAATCCGTGGCTCCGAGCGACCGATCCCCATCCACCCGCACCTAAACCCGCTTAACAGCGCTTTGCCAAGCAGAAAAGCTGAGAGAGGATCAGCATATGTCCATAGTTCGTTATATGCACCGTTCGTCGCCAGCGATGGCTGCAAAAAACACCAAAAAGGACAAAGAGAAGACTCGCGGACCAGATCCCAAAATGGTGGCCGGTTCTGACGCTAGCCCGGACCAGGCCA
The DNA here is from genome assembly GCF_901001135.1 of Rhinatrema bivittatum. NCBI lineage: Eukaryota > Metazoa > Chordata > Amphibia > Gymnophiona > Rhinatrematidae > Rhinatrema > Rhinatrema bivittatum. Next base: position 61,135,414 of record NC_042623.1, read on the forward strand.
CGGGAACAACGGGAATCACGCTAGCGGCGATAGAAGATGTCATAAGAGCAGCCCTAGATGAAAAACTAGCTGGAATAGTCAGCCAGCTAACAGAGGTCCGCACAGCCTTGAATGATTTAACACCGCGGCTGGACCAGGCAGAGGAGAGACTGAGCACGGCCGAAGACGACATCGCGACCCAAGCATAGATGCTGGATAAGCATGGTAGGAGCATAACAGAGCTTACTGAGAAACTTGACGATTTAGAGAACAGAGCCCGCAGATCTAACCTAAGATTCCTGGGGTTCCCAGAGTCTGTGGGAGAGAGAGATCTTACCTCCCTATTGGAAACATGGCTGCCGGAGGTACTGGATCTGCCAAGCCTGTAGGGGAGGCTTATTATTGAAAGAGCGCACAGGATGGGGGCAAAGCGGGACACGGAGACCAGACCCTGATTAGTGATTGCAAAGCTCCTAAATTATGCCCAAAAATCTGAAATTTGGAGGGCATACCGGACGAAGCAGGATATAAAGTACTTGACCCATAAAATTAGGATCTTTCAGGACTACTCGATCCGGGTCTCGGAGAAACGTAAAAGTTTTGCTCAGATCTGCACAAGTTTATACAATAAGCAGATGAAGTTCGCCCTACAATATCTGGCCACTCTCAAAATATGGCACCAGAACACTCAGCGCATATTCACAGAACCGAATGCCGCAAAAGCTTATCTGGATGCTCTGACTGACTGAGGAGAAAACACACAGACGAGAACATATGGGCAGGTAAAGGGGCTTGACAGCCTCAGTTGTTTCACCCGTTACTTTCACAACCAGTTGTTTTGCTACAGCAGCTATTAAAGCATTTGCTTGTGCGGGCCTACACCGGTGAGGATCATGCCGCGGACTGGAAGATCAGAGCACATTGGCTTTACTCCGCGATGACTACCATCTGCCCGGCAAGATAACCTTAGGAACTCGAGAGTTTTTTTTTTAGCCTCACCACCGTCAGCCGAGATTAGAGGACCAACGGCGATCAGAGGCCAGCACCTGAAGGGTTATCCGGAAAAAACCCCCCCCAAAAACTTATTTTGAGCCAGCGTAGAGAGACCGGAGAAACACTGGTCCTTTTTCATACTTTAATCATGACAAGATTCGGCGATTTTCTTCAATCCTGATCTCGCACAGACTAGTACGCTACTTCCCAGAAATAGGGGGAGAAGGTCGCTCGGGCACAGGAAACGTGGCCTAGTTACCTCCAGACGGAGGCTCAATGTTTCAATTTGGGGGGGGGGGAGGGAGGAGGTTGGGGAGGGGGGAGGGTGGGCAACGAAGGGATAAAGGAATGGGGAGGGGGTTTTTGCAATGTAGGGTTTTGCGGGATGTTCGAAGTATGTCAGGTGTATTAATGACAATGGGGTTCCAAGTGGAATTTTCAGGTATGATCGGCTGTCGTAAGAGAGGGGAAACCGACTGTAAAAGGAGAGATGCTAGGCTAGGGGCGTATCTCCTTAAAATGGTATATATCTGCTACATAGATTTCATATTACCTGGGGAATATGTCTAAACTGGTATCATGGAATGTAAATGGTTTGGGTACCCCGATAAAGAGGAAGAAAGTCTTGTCCCACCTAAAACGGCTAAAAACTGAAATTGCCTGCATACAAGAAACCCACCTTTCTGCCATAGAGAGTCAAAAACTCAACCGGGAGTGGGTGGATACTTGCTATTATGCAGAGGCAATACATCGGAAAGCAGGGGTAGCAATTCTCATTGGGAGGAATGCAAACTTTCAGGTGATTCAAAGTATATCGGACCCAGTGGGCCACTATGTGTTATTGGTGGGCACATGGAACAACATGTTAACGACGATTTGTAACCTTTATGCACCCAATGAGTACTCTCACGAGTTTTTCACTCAACTGAGCAACCTAGTAAACCTACATGGGCAGGGGCGGATATATGTGGTAGGGGATTTCAACTGTGTCTTGGATCTATCCCTCGATAAATCTCCCCCACAAGCTCAGTCGCCGGGCAAGAGGAAGAAAGGAGTGGCATATCTTTGCCATCAATTGGGCTTAGTTGATGCATGGAGGGCATTACATCCTACAGAGCATGATTTCACACACATATCGAGGTGCCATGGCACGCTATCCCGCATAGACTATATTCTCATATCTCAACCCCATTTTTCAAACATAGCAGAGGCTTCTATTGAACCTCAACAGATATCGGATCACGCCCCAATCTCCATCACAGTCACATCGCAATCACACTCCTTGCACACTCGTTTGTGGCAATTCCCCAGCTTCCTCAAAGATGATGTTTGCTTTAAAGCCCTACTTAGGGAAAAATGGAAAGACTACGCAGAAAATAATAGGCAACACATGGACACACCTGCGCTGTTTTGGGAAGCGGGGAAAGCTGTTCTTCGCGGGGAAATCATAGCATATGTACATCATCATACTAAACAACTGAACAAGAATATACTTCAGCTAGAGGGTTTGCTTAGTAGGGCAAAAGGCCGCATGATGAGGCAGAATTCAGACCCCTACAGGAAGGAATATTTTAGCATACTGGGACGGTTAAACACCCTATTAGACATCCGAGCGCGCCAATATGTACAAAAAGGGGAACAGCAATTGTTCCAATTCGGGAACAAACTAGGCAGATTAATGGCCAATCTCATCCGAATTTGGAAGAGGCGAACCTTTGTCAATACGTTAAAAACTCCTCGTGGGGGACACACTTCTAATGAACAGGAAATTTGTAAGATTTTTCGGCAATTTTACCATACTCTGTATGCTTCAGACCCGCCACAAGCCCACACAGAGGAGGAGTCCTTCTTTTGGGACCTTCCTTTGCCCTCCCTAACGGCTTCTCAGCGGGATTTTTTGAATAGACCCATACAGACCTATGAGGTTGTGCAGACAATTAAGGCGACTTAGACCGGAAAGTCCCCAGGCCCAGATGGGTTCTCTTATGATTTCTACAAACTACTCCAGATACAAGTCAGCATGCCCCTGACTAATTATTATACTGATGGGCTAACTCAGGAGAAATTCCCGGTAACTTTTAATGAAGCACATATCATAGTACTTCCAAAACCTGGAAAGGACCCACTACAACCACCCTCTTACAGACCAATCTCCCTCCTCAATTGCAATTTAAAAATTTTAGCCAAAATTCTAGCCGAGAGATTGACCGAAGTTTTCCCTTCCCTGATTTCCCATCACCAAACAGGATTTGTGAGGGGGAGACAACCAACTGCTAATATACTTAAACTTTTAACAGCACAACACATCTGTCAGTATCAGGATATTCCGGCACTAGCCATTGGATTCGATTCCGAAAAAGCTTTCGATCATGTAGCCTGGCCTTATTTATTTTCTATACTTCAGAGATTCGATATAGGCGGTGAGTTTTTGGGTTACATCTCCCTCCTATACCAATGCCCGATGGCCCGCATATTGGTAAACAGTTGCCTTTCAGACACACTTCAGCTTCATAGAGGAGTGCGGCAAGGGTGCCCACTCTCACCCCTCCTATACATACTTTACGTAGATCCACTACTGTGAAAGATCGATGGCTGCAGGGCGGTGTTGGGATTTGGGGGTCCTACACAGATATTTAAAATAGCCGCTTTTGCAGACGACTTACTAGTGTTCATAACACAGCCCCTGCAATCCCTTCCAGTGGTTCTTGAACTGCTGGAGGATTTTGGGGGTTTTGCAGGCTTAAAGATAAATTATGACAAATCGGAAGCTATAGACATCACGGGGACTGTGAATACGGTCTGGACAGGGGCTTTCCCACTTCGGTGGGCAGTGGGCAGCCTTAGATATCTGGGCATTCGAGTCCCTACTAATAGAGATCATTTGTACAGAAAAAACAAAAATCCTCTGCTGGCCCATATTATATCAACATTACAAGGGTGGACGACCCTATCCCTGTCTCTGATGGGGCAAATACAACTGTATAAAATGGTCTTGCTACCCAAGTGGCTGTATGTCTTACAAATGGCGCCTCTATGGATTACTAAACAAGACCATATAAAATTACGCCGGGCCATCAGATCCTTTTTGTGGAGAGGGAAGAGGGCTAGACTAACTCTGGAAATTCTGACTCGCCCGAAGGAACGAGGGGGACTGGACTGCCCAGATTTGGGGAACTACAACTTGGCTTGTGGCCTTAGGCATGTGCGAGACTGGCTGTTCACTTCGTCTAAATATACCCCGTATCCCTACCTCCTCGAGTGGTATGGAGTACCCTCATTAAACCCCTTACTGCAAATTGATATTTCATTGGTTCCACAGCATATTAAAGCACAGGAGCTATTGCGCATGTGCAGGAAAGCTTGGCAGATGCTCTGTACAATTGGGAAAATTCCGAACAGGGTGACCCCACTTCTTACCATTGCTGGGCATGACCTATTTTTACCGAGCAAGCAAAAGGGGGTCTTCCAGAGATGGGCGGCCCAAGGTTTGACATATGTATTAGACCTCTACGACAGAGGGACAGGGGATCCTCTCTCCTTTTTGGCACTCCAGAGTCTATACGCTCTCCCAAATACAGACTATTACGCTTATTTTCAGGTACAACATTTTATTAGAGCTTACAAACCACAATTAGCAGTGACAGCAGATATTCACAGGCTCAAGGATTTAGTACAAACAGGCCATGGGCAAAAACCCACCACATCCCACTACCATAAAGCTGTATTACAATTACAAGATGCCAATGTGGTAGCAGTCTTATACAAACGATGGGCAGCTTGGTCTCTTTTTTCTCTTACAAGTACTGAGTTTCAGAGCTGTTTTACTGACTTGTGGTCTATATCTGAAAATGTCTTATTGCGGGAAACTGGATACCAATTTCTTTGGCAAAGTTACATCACCCCATTACAAGCAAAACAAATGAGAATTACAAATTCCCAGCTATGACTAAAGTGTTCATCAGAGGCCAGTAACTATTACCATTGCTTCTGGGAATGCAGAGCTATAGTAACATTCTGGGGCCAGATATCTAAGTTTTGCGCCAAAACCATACATAAAGTGCTCCCCTTAGACACCGCACTATGGCTTTTTGGGGTAGACCCTTCGACCAGCTTACATCTCACAAGGCAGGAATGTTTGTTCCTTAATAAAGCAGGTCTGGTGGGGAAAAAACCATCCTAGCCAATTGGTTAGAAGTAGGAAGTCCCAATTTTGAACATTGGTTTTGGCAAATGCTGCGCATGTGCTCCATGGAACACGCTACATTGACTGGGGCCACGCCAAAGAAATCGGCTCTCACAGTGAAAATTTGGTCACATTTTACATTTTACTTAAACCCCCATGTTAACATTAGCAATGACCCCTGTCAGGCGGCCATGGACAGCATTGAGGATATACCATTGACAACGGAAACAAATGGAACCTGGATTGCCAGCCATACTGGAGACAACAGTTTTTGGAACTGAGAGGGTTGGGGGGAAGGGGGGGGGGAGGAGAAAAGGGGGGGGGGGGGGGAAGAAGAGGGGAGATGGGAAGGATTGGATTTGTTCTTAAGTTTTGATGTGGAAGTTTACTTTTGTAAATGTTTGTTTTCAAGAAAATAAAAAATCATTTCAAAAACAAAAAACAAAACAAAAACATTTCTTCAGTGAATACCGAACAGAAGTATTTGATTAGCATTTCTGCTTTTTCCTTGTCCCCCCTCCACACATTTCTCCTTGTCTCTTCTTAATCTTACAATCCCACTTCTGCTCTTCCTCCTTTCACTGGCGTACCTCAAAAACATTTTGTCACCTCGCCTTACTTTTGCTATCTTTCCTTCCATTTGTGCTTTTACCTTGCTGCCTATTTCCTCCACCCCGTTCAGCTTTTCTTTATATTCTTCCCTATGCTCCTCTTTCTAAGATCCTTTGTACATTATGAAGCCAATGCAGTAAGGTGCGCGTAAAGAAACATGTCCAAGTGGGTGCCCATTTTTTAACACATGCACATCCACCTCTCCTGGGCGCTTGATGCAATATGTAAATGATCTTCTGTACTAAAACAGAAACACTAGGGAGAGTGTGTATATTATGCGTGTGTGTTGTGCACCCAGAAATGTTTGTTTTCCCCTCAAGCCTTTTTTTTTCCAGGATACTGCTTTCTGTGGTTCCTTCTACTTGTATTGTGATGATCCTAGGTAGGAGGAACCAGGAAAAAGCAGTATTTTTTATTTTTAAGTAGACCCCTTGACGCGTGACAAAACTTTATGCCTGTTCCAGGGCAGATGCATAATTTCATGGGTTAAATAGTGTGTCTTGGGGTGATTTTTTGCATCATGGGGTACTAGCTAGTAGCATCATCTACATGGAGTTTACATGTGATGAGTGCTATTAGTTATGCCTTTGTTTGGACACGTGTTTTGAAGGCGCTGATCCCCTTATTGCATCAGGGGTTATGGACACACATTCAAAACGTGCATCCAACTGCTCTTAACCTGTGCGCTAGGCTGGGCGCATTTTATTGCATCAGCCTCATTGAGTGCTAATCTTCTGCCCATACCCTCTCAGCCACCTCTTTGAAAACCAGTGCCTACTAGATCATCTTATCTATATTTAGTTTCTTAACATAAAGATGTATTGTTTTTTCTATAGTTTTTTTTATTTTTGCTCACTGCTCCTCCATTTCACTTACCTCCTCAAACCTTGCCAGTGCCTCCTTAAGTACTTCCTATTTTACTAAAGTCAGTTTTTTGAAATCCAGGACTCTGATCTTTGAGTGACTTCTTGTCATGTTGGCTGTACCTAACCATACAATAAATGCTTTCTCTATTCATAAAAATCAGTTCTGATTTCACCCCTTCTCTCATGGATTCCATTACCATTTGTTTGGGAAGAGAGCCCCTAGAAGTGAGAACAAGATCTCTTTACTTCTGACTGATTTTGAAGATGGGTTAAGAACATAAGTAGTTGCCATATTGGATCAAACCAAGGGTTCGTCAAGCCCAGTATCCTGTTTCCAACAATGGCCAATCCAGGTTACAAGTACCTGGCAAGTAACCAAACATTAAGTGGATCCCGTGATACTAATGCCAGTAATAGCAATGCCTATTCCCTAAGTCAACTTGATTAATAGCAGTTAATTAACTTCTCCTCCAAGAACATATCCAAATCTTTTTTAAACCCAGCTACACTAACTGCCCTAACCACATCCTCTGGCAACAAATTCCAGAGCTTAATTGTGCATTGAGTGAAAAGAATTTTCTATGATTTGTTTTAAATGTGCTACTTGCTAACTTCATGGAGTGCCCCCTAGTCCTTCTATTATCTGAAAGAGTAAATAATCGATTTACATTCACCTCTCATGATTTTATAGACCTCTATCATATCCCCTTTCAGCCGTCTCTTCTCAAAATTGAAGAACCTTAACCTCTTTAGCCTTTCCTCTTAGGGGAGCCATTCCATCCCCTTTATCATTTTGGTCACCCTTCTCTGTACTTTCTCCATTGCAATTGTATCTTTTTTAAGATGCGGCGACCAGAATTGTACACAGTATTCAAGTTGCAGTTTCACCATGGAGCGTTACAGAGGCATTATGACATTTTCTGTTTTATTCACCATTTCCTTCCTAATAATTCCTAACATTTGTTTAGAGAGGTAACGGTAGTGGGGCCATGGCAATAGTGATGATAGTTGAACTAATGACTGGAAGGAGGACAATGTGTAAATCTACAGCTCTAACACTAAATTTTCAAAAGGGAAACTTTGATGAAAATGAGGAAAATAGAAAATAACTGAGAGGTATAGCAGCAAAGGTTAAAAGTGAACAACGGGCATGGACAATGTTTAAAAATACAATGTTAGAAGTGCAGTCCAGATGTATTCCATGCATTCAGAAAGGTGGAAAGAAGGCCAAACAATTACCAGCATGGTTAAAAGGTGAAGTGAAAGAGGTTATGTTATCGCTAGCAAGTTGCTTCTGGTCCGGAGGAACAGCAACTTAAAAAACAAAAAAACCCCCCAAAGGTACATACCATTTAGGGGGTGGGGAAGAGAGGGGAAAGGGAAGGGGAAAGGAGGTTAGGTAGGTGGTAGGGAAGTTCCCTCCCAGACCACTTCTTAATTCAAGCAGACTGGGAGGGAACTGGGGAAGGTTGCGATGCGTCACTGTGCGAAACTTGCAAAATTCTACCCCCCACCCTTGCGTGCGCCACCCCAGATTTTATAACATGCGCACGCCGACATATCTTTTTAAAATCTACCCCTTAGCCTTTTAGTTTAATGATATAAATAATGCCCATTGCATATTCAGACATGACAAGTTTGATACCTTATTTCTGTGTAGGTCCTTTATTATGGAATTTGCTTTCAAAGTAGATGATAGCCAATAGTGGCTATTTGATATCAGGAAAAACTGTAAGACTTGTTTTTTTCCAGCAGCTTTCCCTCAATGAGTCTGCAATTGATCAATTTTAGTAATTGTTCAGGCCCGTGATCACTTTTAGGCTGCTCCAAGTTGTGGCTTATTTTTATATAGGATTTTTATTTTATGTTAATATTTTATGGTAATGTTTTATGATTATTATTTTTGTCTATTATATGTTTGTATGTTTATATTATTCTGTAGGTCACTTAGGGGTAGATTTTCAAAAAACGCGAATAGGCGTACTTTTGCTGGCGCATCAGGCGCCAGCAAAAGTACGCTGGATTTTAGTAGATACGCGCGGAGCCGCGCGTATCCACTAAAATCCCGGATCGGCGCGCGCAAGGCTATGAATTCTGTATAGCCGGTGCGCGCCGAGCCGCGCAGCCTACCCCCGTTCCCTCCAAGGCCGCTCCGAAATCGGAGCGGCCTTGGAGGGAATCCTCTAACGCCCTCCCCTCACCTTCCCCTCCCTTCCTCTACCTAACCCCACCCGCCCGGCCCTATCTACACCCCCCCCTTACCTTTCTCCGGGGATTTACGCCTCCCGGAGGGAGAAGTAAATCCCCGCGCGCCAGCGGGCCTGTTGCACGCCGGGACGCGACCTGGGGGCGGGTACGGAGGGCGCGGCCATGCCCCCGGACCGCCCCGGGCTGTAGCCATGCCCCCGTACCCGCCCCCAAAATGCTGCCGACACGCCCCCTAAATGCCGCAACGACTGGGCCCGCCCCCCGACACGCCCCCCTCGGAGAACCCCGGGACTTACGCGAGTCCCGGGGCTCTGCGCGCGCCGGTAGGCCTATGTAAATAGGCTCACCGGCACGCAGGGCCCTGCTCGCCTAAATCCGTCCGGTTTTGGGCGGATTTAGGCGAGCAGGGCTCTGAAAATCCGCCCCTAAGAGTTTATGTGGAAATGAGGTAACTCATAAATCTGATCAATAAATAAATACATGTGTAAGTCTCACATTCTGTATTTGGAAGGTGTCTCACACTCACATGCAGTAGTCTACCACTCATAGCATGAACACGTGCTCTAGGACAGTGTTTTGAAACCTTTGAATCTCTGTGGACAATAATCATAAAAATGTAATATACAGAGATGCCAGGGGTAGTCCACCCTAAAAAGTGATTTTACCTTTGACTGAAGGCCAAAGAGTGAGATGTTTCAGGAAGTAGATCCAGGATATGAATTTGAAACTTGTCAAAAATATTTTAACTGTAGATTTTTTTAGATCATGAATTTTGGTGAAGCAACCTCATTAAGAATAGACAGGGAGAAGATTTCAAGATTCAGAAGTCACAATGGGCCTAATATTCAAAGATATCCTTTATCTAAGTTATTCAGCTATGCTGCTGAATATAACTGGATAAGTGCTAGTTAACTGGATAAGTAATACCTGGATAACTTTAGACCTGCTATTGAGCAGGTCTAATTTATTCAGTTAACTTAACCAGATAAAGCTGAATACAGTTGTTTAAAACAACCGGATAAGTTGCCCCACCATGACCTGCCCAATGCCTGCCCCCAACATAGCCGGCTATCTACTTAGTCAGATAAATACTTATCTGGCTAAGTGGCAACTGCTGAACATAGCCAGATATTCAGCAGCTGCCATTTATATGGATAAGTCCTACTTATCCGGCTAAGTAGCATTTCAATATTGGCTCCAATATATCTTGGAAGCAAGGGATAAAAGAAAATAATACATGTCAACAAAAGTCTCATAAACAGCATATGTGGTTTTTAATAATATTTTAGCAATGTGAAGGACACTAAAGGAAATATTTAGCTGAAGAAAGTAATAAAAGAAATGTTTGACAACAAAACCCCAATGGTGACCTGCCTTAATTCTTAGACGGATGGCTTTATTCCACATGCAAATGCAAAGAAATAAGCTTTGTGTTCAAATTTAGTCCATTTGTTATCCTAACAATTATATTTTAACTGTGCATTATGTTTCTATTTTAATATCAGAAAATCCAGCATATAAACACAATCATACAGAAAGGGAATAGAAAAAGAAACCCAGCTGTCATTTACCATTTGCTTCCTCATACAGAGCCACTTAAAATGATAATTACTTTGATCCAGAGTAGAACTGTAATAACCAGAGCTTAAACCAAATGTTCCACCTTCAGAGAGGTCACATCCTTGGAGACTAAAATCTCAGCAAAGGAAGTGCATATTTGCCAATTCAGTGAAGGCACTTCAAAATGAAGCAAGCATCTAAAATGAAAATTAAAAAAAAAAAAAGCATTTGCAGGCTGAGGAAGAAAACTCATCTAATTGCACATATCAACTAGTCGCTAGCAGCATGCTTACTTAGGAGTGAATTTTCTAAAGCATATATGCATATAAAATGCTGTTTTACACACACACATATATATAGCCTTTTGATAAATAGCCCAGGGATTGTGTGCTTTAAAGTGCATGCAGAAGCAATTTCATGCATATTTTCATGCATGCTTGAAAGAGGTGCAGGAGTCAGGGCGGGGAACCCATTTACACTTGTATTTTCTAAAATCGAAAGTATGCATGCAATTGGGTACATGAACATTTACACCTGCTCTCATGCAGGCGCCAACGTGCACGTGCACAAGTGTTTGCGCACACCCGCTGATTTTCAAAGCGGACTTTTGTTATGCCTGCTTCAAAAATTATGGCTGAACTCCATGTGTGCGTTGGACACGAGGACTTCAGCCCTGAGTGCTACGTTATAAAATCGGGCTCCCGAAGCTCAGTAATTTCCTAACCTGGATGACAAAGTGTGTCCTGTTAGAGCATAGGACCAGCAAGACCCTTGACTAGTATGAACACTGGATCATTTGACACATATCGTCTGTATGATCCAAACTTGGTATAAAAAATTGCAATATAAATATTATAACAGTCTAACTAGGACTAAAAACAGGTTTTCCATTTTGTGTTTCACTAATACATCTTCAGAAATGTTTTTTCAAATGTATACTGTGGCATCAATAAAACGGTTTTTTTACATCAGCCTTTGATTTGTTCAAGCAGGCTTTTTTTTTTCGGTTTGGTTTGCTACTATTGTTTTGGTTGCTTCTCCACTGGTTTTATGTTTACCCTTTTTAGCTAGCTTTCCAGTCCCAGTGTTTACTTCTTCTCAAAGGCACCCTTGACAATGCAATCTCATAGTCTGCAACCTCTCAAATTACGTTACATTTTATACTTTTACATCATCTTCCTTCCCAAATATAAACCCAATGCATCAGAAATTTTAAAAAACAATAATTAATACAAAAATCAATCCCTAATATATAGAATAGCACCATCCTCCTTGTTAACTGGGGAATACCCAGATTGCAATTTAATTTTTATTTGTAGAAAATTCCTCCATGTGGACATACATGGCTGGCTCTGGAGTTTCAGTCGGGCCTTTATCTCTTCTTTGCTTTTGTAGCAGTTACCTCTGTTTGTGTTGATAACATCATCCAGGGCACTATGGTTTACCAGGGTTCAATTTCAGGGGGAGGAAGCTAACTTCCTGGGCCCCAGACATGGTCAGTCTGGTATAGGTTCAAAGGTTTATATTACAGCTGCATGATGCTCACCATGTGCAGGAGAACCCAGAATAAGATCAATGAGGAGAATAATAACAGAAAGGTCCAATAGCAGTCAGCCCACACACTGTCCATTCAGCCAGGGCAAAGTAAGTAAACATAAACCAAACAGAGTCCAATTGGTGTTCAAAATAAAGATAGTTTACTTCAGTTTAAAGATGAATTTCCAGGACAAAATAGGAAAAATTAGAAATAGTATCAGGAAAATCAAAGTAAAAAAAAAAAAATAAATCATGGGTTCCTTGTCCATGCTGTGTCTCCTTACTGGTTGCCTCCTTTCTGCTCACCATCCATGTTAAGGAGTATAATTCCAGCATACACTAGTCAAAAGATGGAAAAATATCCCCAAGCTCGAAAAATCTTCAAAATTTCAAGTCAAAATCAATCCAACTGTAATCCAAAACTCTCTGAACCTTCCAGTCCCTTGAGACCTCTTCTCAAGAGCCAACAATTCTCTTCACCCTCTCTGTTGCTGGTTGCTTGGGCAAAAAGATCTTTGATCCCGGGGGATGCCCTTCCCTCTGGAATGAACAATCTTCTCCAAGAAAAATCTCTTCAAAAGCAATCCTCATCCCTTATGTTCCTTCAAGTCGCAAAACTCCCAGGGATGAGGTAGGGACCATCCAGAACTTCTATTCCTTCTCTCTCCAACCCATTCTCTAGTCACTTTCTCACTATATCACCGAGCATGAGGGGCGTAGCATTCATAATGCACAGTGGTGCACAGGTACCACCAACTTTAGACATCATCACCAAGGATCTACCGAAGGGGGAGGGGGGCGCTTTATTTGCTAGCTGAATTGATAACCCATGGCAGGCAGGAATCCCATCCCTCCTGGCTGGTAGCCAAATTGCAGGAGGACCATGGCTGCTGGGAGATCCCATCCTACCTGGCATCCCAAGCGAAGAGGCCCTGCAGGCACCAGGAGATCCCATCCCATATGGTGGCTCAAGTGAAGGAGGCCCCATGGCCATTAGGCTATCCCATCCCACCCAGCAGCCCAAGTAAAAGAGGCCCCATGGTCGTCCCAGGGTAGCATCAGTGAGGGAAGCCCAAGAGAAGGAAGCACTGTGGTTGCCGGAGGATTGTGTCAGGGGGATCTCGTCCCAACTGGAGGAGAGGAAGTGTGTATGTGTGTGTGCATCTGTCTGAGAGAGAGGGAGCCAACATGTGCATGCATTAGAAAGTGGGAGATAGCATGGGTGTATGCCTGAGAGAGAGAAAGCCCTTGTGTGTGTGTTTGTGTGCTTGAGACAGTGGGAGCCAGCAAGTGTGTGAGTGTGTGTGTGTGTGCGTGTCTGAAAGAGAAGGAGCCAGCGTTTGTGTGTCTGCCTGAGAGACAGGGAGGGAGCCAGCATGTATGTGCATGTCTGTGAGCATGTATGAATTTTGAAAGAGCATTTGTATATCTGTATGAACATGAGCATGAACTTGTGTGTATATGAGAGAGGAGAAAGTTTGTGCACCACCCTTCCCCTCTCACTAATCCATGACAATCTCAGTGTGACTAGAAGTTAATTGTTCCCAGGTTGGAGAGTGAGTGTCTTTCTTTTATTCTTATTAATTTTAATTAATTGGGTGTTATTTGATCTGTATGATGTTTGCAATATTTTATTGGTGATGGGAAATTAAAAGCTATATATATATATATATATATATGCATTTTTAATTATTGAGTGTTCTGTTTATCTGTTGTTTTGAAATATTAATTATTTTTATTAGTATGGTTTTACTATTATGACTGATACTTTATATTCCTTGATTTTATTTTTTGATGTTTTCTGAGGAAAGGTGATGTTTCTGTTTTTCCACTGGTGCACTATATACAGGGCCCAATACTCAAAGTGCATTCAGTGCCAAAAAAAGGAAAAAGATTGGAAGCAGGATATTGGTGCAGTTCTTTTTCTACCCAGATCGACCTACCCATTCAAAATACTCATACAGCATTGGATAGTTACAAAGATATTATACTTTTTTCCCAACAACTTCTGGTGCGCTAACCGAAGGGCAATTACTGTGACCAGCATGAAAATAATGGAAAACATTTCAAAAGATATACATTATAATATCTAAAAGGTAAACTACAAATGGGCATAATTACACATGACTCTCAAAACACAATCTGAAACACATAACAACATGAATGAGAGTCTATATTTATTCAACCAACAACAAATACAACACATCAATATTATATAAATACCCAACCCTACATACATATCCCACATTCATACCACATTCATACTAAACCACCCCTTTTGAACAAATATCTGTACTATGTAGTACATAGATTAAACAATCAACTACAAAGCAAAGGCATGAAATTCTTGTTCAGGCTCAAAAATATGATATACAAGACCACAGGTTTGTGGGTACAATTACAACACATAGTATTAGCCTGGCAAGATACATTTATGGTGTCATAGTGCAACAGAAGGAAAAACAATGATGGTAAATCATATACCTATTATGAATACAAAAATGTTGCTACACTGAAATACAAATTCTACATCAGTGATCAAAAGATTTTCTGACATTAAAAATTAGCATATAGGTCTGTTATATGATATCCCAAATTATAAGCAATCTATTATACATGATTACATGTTCTTCCTCTATGGAGACACTCCAGCTTCTTTTCCAATGAATACTCCGATCAATTGCTTTGTCCTGATCACTCCAAACTCCAACTTTACCTTACCCTTTTCCAATCGTTCAATCACTACCGGGTAGCCTTTTCTTTTCCCAAAAACCTGCATGTCAATGTCCTTTCCCAATGAACACGCCAATCAATTGCTTTGCCCCTATTCCTGCAGACTCTGGCTTGGCCTTTCCTTGCCCAGTTGTTCAGCCACTGCTGTTATGTCTTTCTTTTCCCTTTTCCACTTGTTCAGCCACTGCCGTTTTACCTTTTCCTATCCAGCTAGTATTCAGTACACAGAAATTAGTAATTGTTCATCCCCTTGAGGAAGATCAAATACATAAATCACTTTGCAAAACATCTCCTCTTAACTTGCTACCTACATTAGAGCAGCAGGAACCACCCCACAATTTATAGAAATTGGCATGAGATAGCAGAGACCACTCCTAGAATTAACAGGGTGATTAGAAATCTAAAGATCCCATGTATAGAGAGCAGGAGATTTTTTTTTACAATCCTTATTAGCTTTAATTTTGGGGTGTTATTTGATGTGTCTGCTGTTTTGAAATATTTTATTGGTGTTTGAGTAGGGTGACCATAAAGCTCCATGTCAAGGGGGACAAGCCAATCCACTCCTGGTTTTACCCCATTGCATTCATAGAAATGTAGTTCTGATTTTTCTATTGATTTCCATAAGAAAAGCAGAACTGTGTCTCATTGTATGCATTGGGGTAAACCAGGAGCTAGTTCAGTCTTTTTTCCCTTGACAAGGAGCTACTTGGTCACTCTATATGCAAAGGTAAATTTTAAAACAATCAGAGCTATATGGTCACCCTATGTTTGAGGAAATATTAAAACAAATTGATGTGAGTTTTTAATTATTGGATGTCCAATTCGTTGGCTGTTTTGAAATATTCTTTTTATTAGTATGGCTTTACTATTATGAATGATATTTTAGATTTCCTTATTGTATTTGATATTTTATGAGGAATGATGGTGATTCTTTTTTTCCCAATGTTGCACTGTATAATAAAGTCAGGCTTGTTGTGATTTTCACTTAGTTTTTGTCTGCATATTTCTATTTCTACTATATGGTCTCCTTTCTTGTTCTGTATTTGGTGATGGTCTGTATGTGTTCTGTATATGTGTGGTATTCTGCTAGCAGAGGTGTCACCAACCAGCATCTCATTCATTTTATGCACTGGCTGAGTCTCCTGGAGAATGTGGGTGCCAAGAAATTTTATAAATAAATAAATAAATAAGAGGTAGGAATGAGAAAGGGAGGAGGTTGCTGCAGGCTGTGGAAGAGCTGGCAGTAAGCAAGAATATTTGGGCAAGGGACATTCACTGAGCACATGAGCAGCAGCAAAACAGAAGAATGTGTATGTGTGTGTGTTTGTGTCTGAGAAAGAGAGAGACTTTAACTTTTATTTCATTACACAAGCAAAGTTATAAAATATAAAAATTAAATACTACATATAGAATTCCAAAAGAAAAATGTATTTTTAAATTCAGAATTAAATCACCATCTCCAATTTTACAAAGTACATTAATCATGTGTAACCCTGAATTTTGCAAAGGCTGAACATGGCAATGTGTGCCATGTTACCCATGTAATTTTACTAACGGTCCTGAACACCAGAGAGAGAGTCAGAGAGTTTCTGTTAGAGAGAGAATCTGACACTATATATCTCCTACTGTAAGAGGGGCACTTTCAACTCAGGGTGGGTTTTTTTTTTTGGGGGGGGGGGGGGGGAAGTGTTACATTGGTCTGACCAGGGTGCAAGGGTCTGTAGACTTTTGTAACATTGACCCTCCAAAACCTACCCTGAGTTGAAAGTGCCCCTCTTATGGGCCGATATAGTAAAGTGTGCTCAGCAGAGTGCACTTTTAATCTGTGGTTGGATGTGTGTTTTGGACGTGCATCCACTACAAAAAGGGGTTTAGTGTGTCCAAAATGTGTGTCTAAACCCCTCTGAAACTAATAGGAAGGAAGGGTTTAAGGACAGGGGAAAGGGGTATATAATGGGTATTAAAGGGGGTAAATAAGGAGGTGCAGAGATATGAGAGACAAATCGGAGTACAATTAAAGGAATAAAGGGAAGGCTATAAGTACGGTAATGACAGGGCTCTTTCTTTGAAGGAGTAGAGGGAGCAGGGGGACTACGTAGGATCCGAGTCAGGGTAGGCCATTTTAAAGAGCCATGTTTTAACCCCTGTTTTGAATTTCCGAATGCATGGTTCTAGTCTGAGCTCAAGTGGCATAGTGTTCCAGAGGGAGGGGCCTGCAATGGATAGGGCACTTTCTC
Organism: Rhinatrema bivittatum; assembly: GCF_901001135.1. Classification (NCBI taxonomy): domain Eukaryota; kingdom Metazoa; phylum Chordata; class Amphibia; order Gymnophiona; family Rhinatrematidae; genus Rhinatrema; species Rhinatrema bivittatum. The sequence goes on from NC_042623.1 coordinate 61,152,321, forward strand.
TGGTGGAAGTGTGGTGAGCACATTTAAGGGAAGGGGTGTAGAGGGTTCCTGAGAGTGCGGTTCTAGCAGGATGCTTGGAGGAGCGGATTCGAAGAGCATCCTCAAGCCAGGAGTGATTGTGGTTGTGGAGGGAGTTGTGAATAATGGTGAGGGTTTTGTATTTGATACGGGAGGAGATGGGAAGCCAATGGAGTTCCTTAAGAATAGGGGTGATGTGGTCGGCTCTACGTGTATTTGTAAGGATTCTTGCCATAGCATTCTGTAACATTTGCAGGGGTCTAATAGTAGAGATGGAGAGGCCTAGAAGTAATATTTAGGTAATAAATCCTCTGACATCCACCTGAAATTATCATAATCCACTAGATGATAAATTTTTGTTTTGCCTGCAGCAATGAATAATGACATCAAGCTTCTAGAACTGAAATTTTAAATACCCAGAACAGGTTTATGGAAAAGAGGTGCCTGTAAAAGTTCTGGTAAACTTATATTTCTGTCCTCTTTCCTAGCCTTCAGGAGCTTTCATTCATTTAAAATAGATTGGTAAAACACAGGCAGTCCAACCTTATCAACCTTTTGCAAATTATCCTACTCTCTGCAGGAAAGTAAATGCTGGCTGACTCCAAGAGAACAATAATCTCTGCAAGGATTGAAGTCTGAAAGCTGCTGTTTTGCTCACAAGATCAAGTCAGCTCCTGACTACCTTCCACTATAGGCAAATAAGATTATCTGGCTAACTTTAATACTTAAGCCAAAAAACGGAATATATATACTTGTTCTTTTTGTTGCATACTAACTTTAATACTTACCCTGGTATATACAGTGGCTTTGCCGTGCCACTGAATATCACATTTAAATTAGCCGGTGGCTAGCTTTAAATATTGGCCTCTGAGTAGTTTAAAACTACTGTATTCCATTGTAGCTCACCCACTAGCCAGGAGCCTGTACATTTTTCCAGTCTTCTATAATATATAACATAAGATAACATAAAATATGCCATACTGGGTCAGACTAAGGGTCCATCAAGTCCAGTATCCTGTTTCCAGCAATGGCTAATCCAAGTCACAAATATCTGGCAAGTACCCAAACATTAAATAGATCCCAAGCTACTAATGCTGGTAACAAGCAGTGGCTATTCCTTATTGATTAATAGAAGTTTATAGACTTCTCCTTCAGGAACTTATCTAAATGTTTTTTTTAAACCCAGCTTCACTAAGGTCCTTAACCTCCATCTTTTGGCAATGAATTCTAGAGCTTAATTGTACATTGAGTGAAAGAATTTTCTCTGATTTGTCTTAAATGTGATAATTTCTAACTTCATGGAGTGCCCCCTAGTCCTTCTATTATCTGAAAAAGTAAATAATCGATTCACATTTACCAGTTCAAGTCCTTTCATGATTTTGTATACCTCTATCATATCCCTCCTCAGCTGACTCTTCTCCAAGTTGAGCAGCCCTAACCTCTTTAGCCTTTCCATGCATTTTATCATTTTGATCACCCTTCTTTGTACTTTCTCCAGTCCAACTATATCTTTTTGAGATGCGGTGACCAGAGTTGCACATAGCATTTAAGGTGCAGTCTCACAATGGAGCAATACAGAGGCAAAAATATTTTACTGTTTCTCCAGTTGATATAAGCTGAAGACACTTTTTCAAAAATATTGTGAAACTCTTAGAATCTTTACTTCCCTATCATTTTAACAAATACTGCAACATCAGCCAGATACAATGACACTTTCAGAGACTCGCATCCTGGAAAAGGCCAAGAGATTCCAGAAAGATAGTTCCTTAACTTACAAAGTAAAAGTTCAGTGGATAGATAATATTACATCTCTGGTAGCAAGCATTCTTGCCAAAATCCTCCTCTGTATTGGGAAAGGGGAGCTGAAACTGCCATTTACTTTAAATTAAACTGTATATGTTTGTATATAACAATGTGATAGAGGAGACAAAATTGGGCCCAAAACCAAAAGCATTCAAAGTTTTCAGAAGTTAGGTATGATCCACACAATCATCTCCTGATACAAAGAAATGACCAATATTCAAATTAAAAAGTTTGGATGCAGCTATGATATCTCGCATTAGGAATAAGTTACCAAAAAATGGATCTATTAGGTACAGTATGTAATAGGTTTGACTAGGGTGCAAAAGTGGACCAATAACTTTCTTTAGTTTTTTTGCCAGGGCCTTGGAAAAGATGTTATAATCAGAGCAGGAGAGAGAAACCAGCCTCCAGTTCTTAGGCAATAGTATAATAATCTTCTACAACTTAGCAGCAACTCTTTTTCTTGGATGCTTTCTTCAAACACGCAAAAAAAAAAAAATAATCCTATCCAAGCATTGACCAGAAGTGCTTAGAAAACTGCTGGCGGTCCATCAATGCCTGGAACTTTACTATTAATCAGTTCTTTAAATGGCAACTGATAGCTCAGTAAGGCTGAGAAAGTCTTTGTCCCTCTGCCTGTTCTGATGAAATCTTTGGGAGATCCTGAAGAAAACTGCCAGGTCTCAGAGGTTTACAACCTCCACTGCATACAGCTCTGAGTGGAAATCTGCAGTGAATCTCTGGATCTCAGCAGGTTGCAACAGTTATTGTCCTGCTGGTGACTTCAAATTAGTGATTACTTTCATTCTCAAACTTTATTTTCTAGCCAACAGAAGAACTGAATAGGAGCATCCATCTCATACAGTCCTTGAAAATAAGCTTGCACTAGTACAACCTGCACCTTACTATCTAACAGATTCATTAAGAGTTTCTTCTTACACTTCTGAATTTCATCTGTTTCTTCCTCCAACTCCTTCATGCTTTCATTTAGGCTCATTGTCACCTGCTCTGTATGTTGTTGACAAAACAATCTAATTTGAACATGGCCAACATCCCACCATTGCCTTAAAGATAAGAAAGTTGCTTTTATCCTTTGATCACTCATTCCAAAAGAATGTAAAGCATTCTATAAAATGTGAATCGTGTAACAGGGCACATTAAAGTGCCAGTAGTAATGTTGATAGAGTATGGAAGGCAAATTAACATGAAAGACAACCATGCTATGATTACAAAACTCAGCAGGAATAATTTAACAGTCACTCAATAAATTTGATTGATTTCTCAAAATATATAATATCTGTCCAATCTTGCTAAGGGTGGGTGGCTGGTGCTCGACCATGTGCATTGTTTAGACTTTGGATTACAATTCCTCCATACATCTATGAAATCATTAACATTTATAACAGACAATAGCTCTTTAGCAGACAGTGGGTGAAGCTCCAAGTGGTGCAATAATAGTGTTCAACCTTTGAAAAAACAGGATGCTTTCCTTTCCCATAACAGATGCGTAAACATTTATTATTATACAAATCTGATTATGACTAAATTTTGTTTGAACCTTTCATTCCATTAATAATTTCATCTAATATAGCTGAGTCAGGTTTGAAGTGCTTAGAGACTAAAACACTGAACCATTGAATTTACATGTGAGCCATGACTAAGAATTACTTCTTCCTTTCCAGTCTTTCTACCAATCTGTTTGATTTTCATCAGTATGTTTCTTGAAAAAGAGAAATATTACAACTTTTTTCTATGTGGTCAAGGGAAAGTGGTCAAGGGAAAACATCATGTGGATATAAAAATGACTTTCTCAGATCTGAATTTATTTTTTATTTCTCCTCAGCACATTTTAAGTAAAACATCAATGTCAGAATTTTGTAAACAAATGTGGTACAGATTTTTTTAAAAATGATGCTTAAAGTTCATAAATCTTTAAATAGTAATAATGATGAGGATCGGTAAACAGATAACTTTTCTATATTCTATCTTATATATATATTTTTTTTTTTTGTTTTGGATGCTTTGTGCAGCATTTCACTACATTCATATATAATGAGCAGTAAACTAACCTGAATGTGAATGGTTGTGGAAAAATTAACAAATGACCCATTGTTTTTTAATATCTAGTATAGAAGAAAATGAATGCTTTCTAATGACTAAGCCACTTTAATGTGCTGCCCAGCAGGTAAATCAGAGCTCTTGGAATCAGTGATATCTTTATCATGCGACAGGCTGATGCAATACAAACAAGCTAAAAATGGGTGCTCGTATTGAGTGCCCGTTCACTAATGCACACCCATCCACCTCTCCTGGGTGCACAATGAAATTTGCTAATGAACTGCCATGTTAAAAAGGTTGTGCTAGGGGAAACTGTGCATCCCTAGCACGTCCTTGGCATAGGGCACCCAGGAAACCTGGCTGTGTGCGGGTTAGGAAAGAAGACACTCAATATGAGTGTTCGTTTTATCCCGTGGCAGCTAATTGACCAGCACAATATACACACACAATATACATGGCCTGGAGTGTGTATATTATGCGTGTGTATTGTGTGCCCTGAATTTTCTTTTTCAGGCAAGTTCTGGAAGACTGAGCGGAGTATCCCTGGCTGGATACAGAAGCCACACTGACTCCAACCTTTCTGCTGTAGATAAAACTTTATTGAGCAATACAATGCTTCAAAAGTCTCCCTTCCTTCTGTAGTAGTCACTTACATATGCAGGGTTGTAGACTGCTTTGCTTCAGGTCAGTATACCTTCACTCCCTTCTGGTTTGGACAGACTGCTTTACAGGAGCTGCCTTCCTCCAGCCCATGCTGGGATCCGCACTCTGGACTCTTCCCTGCCCTCACAGGGTCCCACCCATAGAACCTTCTCTTTCTATGGAATTAGAGTGGGCCAGGCCTCTAGCCTAGAGGCCTAGAGGCCTGGTCCAGCACATGCTCACAAGGGGACACTAGGAGCCCTGCCTCATATCCCCCCACCCTCAGCATAGGCCCGTTGGGCCAAGCGTCTCTACTCCTTCCTGGACCCATCCAGGAGAGTCCAACATGTCCCATTGCCACACATAAGCCTTTTAAATTTTGCATGGTGCTGCTTTTGTGGTGATACTAAGTAGGAGGAACCACAAAAAAGCTGTATTTTTTGTTTTTAAGTTAAGCTCTTGACATGCGGCAAGACTTTACGCCTGCTCCTGGGCAGGCGTAACATTTTCCCTATTAAAAAGTGCACATTGGGCACATGGTGATTTTTTAATCAGGAGCAATAGTTAATAGCCTCATCTACATGACATTTACATGTGATGAGTGCTATTAGCTAAGCACTTGTTTGGGCACGTATTTTGGATGTGCTAATCTCATTACTGCATGAGGAGTTATTCTAGCACATCCAAAACGTGCATCAACCATGCATCAAGCTTTGCGCAAGGCTGAGTGTACTATATCGCATTGGCCGCTCAGAGTTTAGCTCGCTCTGGGTCTCTGTGACAGAGCTGAGAGATGGAACTACAGAAAGACCTAGGGTAACAGTTTGTTGAGTCTGATGAGGCAGTAGCTCAGGAGATTTAAAAACACCATCCACATTTTCAGAGATGTTACTCTAGGACAGTGGTCCCCAAACCTGTCCTGGAGGGCCAACAGCCAGTCGGGTTTTTGGGATATCCACAATGAATATGCATAAGAGAAAATTTGCATGCACATAACATGCAAATTTTCTCTCATGCATATTCATTGTGGATATCCCAAAAACCCGACTGGCTGGTGGCCCTCCAGGACAGGTTTGGGGACCACTGCCCTAGGAGGTGCCTGCTTCCTCCACAGGATTTCCTGATTTCTCTAATTGCATAACAATTTTCTTTGTAGCAGTACTGAGAGGTTGAGGGTACTATATTTTCTCCTTTATGAAGAATTTGGTTAGGTCTTTTAGCAGTTACCTCAATAGCTTGAGACACTTCTGACTTGAAAGGTCTTTTTTTTTTTTCACTAACAGGCTGTGATACCAGCCCTTCCGCCACAGCTTTGCCAGTGATACAGCAGCACCCTCAGTATTCTCAGCTTCCATTACACTTTCTGCTTCAGCACCAGCCCCAGGCTCATTCTCTAAAATCAAGCTCACCGTCTTCAGTCTCAGCCTCCAATTCATCCATTTGCAACACCTTCATTCTCGGCTACCACCTCTGTTCTAGCTGTCTCCTGCCTTCTCTTGTCTGGACACTGTCAGGTCGATACAGTAAGGTCGAGGTAGAAACAGTGAGGTAGTGTCAGGCGCACCCTTCCTCCCTGCACGCACAGTTCTCTTCACTAACTCCCCGATACTCTCCTCTAATCGCATGCAAATGCATGCCGCGGCTTTAAAGCGGTAGGGAAGGGTTATGCCCGCGTAACCCATTTTACTGTATAAGCGCTTAATACAGCGCTTATACAGTAACCTGGGTGCGCTGGTACCTGTCATTTCAAATGACATTTGAAATGACAGGCACCAGGAAGTGTAAAAATCAAAATTTTTAAATACCTGTCGGAGGGCCGCGTGGGTCCAGGCGGCCGGCGGGATCCGGGGGGCCGGTGGTCGCGTGTTAAATCTAGGCCGCGGGCGGGTGGGCGCCTGTTCCGGGCGGCAGGTGGACGCGCGTTAGTTTCAGACGGCCGCGTGGGTCCAGGCGGCCGGCGGCGGCGGGAGCCGGGTGGTCGCGTGTTAAATCTAGGCCGCGGGCGGGTGGGCGCCTGTTCCAGGCAGCGGCGGCGGGGGGACACGCGTTAGTTCGAGACGGCCGGCGGGCGGCGGGTGGTCGCGTGTTAAATCTAGGCCGGGTCCGCACAGGCGCGCATTCATTCAATGCCGGTGGGGGCTGCCTCTGAATCGCAGGGGTCGCACAGGCGCGCATTCATTCATCCAGGCGGAGGAGCTGGTGGCGAAAGCAGCCGGCTCCTCCGCCTGGATGAATGAATTCATTCACTGCCGGTGGGGGCTGCCTCTCCGGCAGCCCCCACCGGCAGTGAGTGAATGAATGAGCGCCTGTGCGGACCCGGCCTAGATTTAACACGCGACCACCCGCCGCCCACCGGCCGTCTCGAACTAACGCGTGTCCCCCCGCCGCCGCTGCCGCTGCCGCCTGGAACAGGCGCCCACCCGCCCGCGGCCTAGATTTAACACGCGACCACCCGGCTCCCGCTGCCGCCGGCCGCCTGGACCCACTTGGCCCTCCGACAGGTATTTAAAAATTTTTATTTTTTCTTCTGACAGGTTTTATGTGTCCCACATCATTACATTTTCTCGATCATCTCTGTATCGCTTTTTTTTTAAATTGTGTTTTATTGTTTTTGAGTATCTTAAGCGGTGTCGATGGATTTGTTACTAGACTCACAGTCCTAACTCCTACTAGGGGGAGGCGGTAAACTAACATGTTACGGCCGCGGCAAAACAGTGCGTTACTAATGAGAGAACCTGAGTGCCCGTTACGGTATCGGAGGGGAATAGCTAATTCCTTCATTATACAGCTAATTCCTTCATTTACATGCCGGGTGCGGGAAGGGTTACGCGTCTGTTTTAAGAAGCGCTACGGACGCGCAAAACTGGAGACTGTATCGCTGGTTTGCCTTACGCGTCCGAATTGTGCGCAGCGAGCTCGTTACAGACGAGAAATCTTCAACTGAACTTTACTGTATCGAGCTGTGTGATAGGTCACACTTTCACAGTGAAAACTCCACTTCACCTCCTCTGTTTTGAAGCCTGATTGAATCTTTTTAATAGGTCCTGCTAGCTTCCCCTCGCCTGGCCAAGTCTCTTGCTAATTGTTCATTGCTAAAAAAAAAAAAAAAAAATGGTGATGCATTGGAAATAACTCCTCTAACAGAAGGATGAGATAAACGCTGTGAATCCCAAAGGCTAGAGGTGGAAATGATGAAAAGGCTGCATGGGGGTAACCAGCATGGAGCAGCAACTCCTCCTCCTCCTCCTCCTAACAGAAGGCATGGGAGTGGCTGCCCTTAACCAATTAGCTTTCATGATTTTTGACACAACTGCAACATTGCTCTCTGCTTTGATGGTGGGAGGAAAAAAAAAAGGAATTGGATCTAGACTACAGCCAACACTTTTATGATCTGGGGTACTGATATTCATACTTTTCGGAAAAAGCCCAGGACTGCTGGTCATGTTCAAGCAGCAGCATTGTCTGAATCATCAAGAAGGCTGCTCACCCTGTACAACTGTTGCTAGCGGTAATTTTATGGGTTTCACAATTGCTTGGTTTTGATAACATTACTACCCTTAACTTGGGAGTAATTTGCATGGAGCAGACGTTATTACCATAAGAAACTTGCTGGGCAGACTTAATGGAGCATTTGGTCTTTTTCTGCAGTCATTATTATATTACTTTGTTATGAATTGAAAGAGGCATAACAGAAATAACATCTGAAATGACTTGGTTTGCTAATCCATACATATTTACAAAACAACAGCTTTATTCATTCGAGAAGCATATCTTATGTTCTTGGAACCAGTAACCTTACCTACTGCCAGCACACAGTCCTCCACAGAAGCACTTTCTGGAGACAGGAATTTTACCCCATGTCTGTGAGTTAAAATTTCACCATTTACACTAGGTGAGTGTTTTCCTCCTGAGCCGGCCATTCTTACCAGGTTTCCTGACCAAAGTCACCTTACCCAACTACTTTCAGGCACCAAATAACCAAAAACTAAACTATAAATAGAGGAAAATAGAAAAAAAAAAGCAGAAGGATCAAGTTTCCACACAAACTAAGCACAACTCTCTACACCAAACACACACAGTCTCACTCTCACAGCACTTCCATGATCCCTAGAGAGAGAGAGAGTGTGTGTGTCTTTGTGTCTGAGAAAAAGAGAGAGATAGTGTGTGTGTGTGTGTGTGTGAGCCTTAGTGTCTGAAAGAAAGAGGGAGAATGTGTCTTTGTGTCTGAGAGAGAGTATGTGTCCTTGTGTTTGAGAGAGAGAGAGAGAGTGTGTGTGTCTTTGTGTCTGAGAAAAAGAGAGAGATAGTGTGTGTGTGTGTGTGTGTGTGAGCCTTAGTGTCTGAAAGAAAGAGGGAGAATGTGTCTTTGTGTCTGAGAGAGAGTATGTGTCCTTGTGTTTGAGAGAGAGAAAGAGAGGGTGTGTGTTTTTGTGTTTGAGAAAGAGTATGTGTCCTTGTGTTTGAGAGAGAAAAAGAGAGGGTGTGTGTTTTTGTGTTTGAGAGAGAGTATGTGTCCTTGTGTTTGAGAGAGAGAAAGAGAGGGTGTGTGTTTTTGTGTTTGAGAAAGAGTATGTGTCCTTGTGTTTGAGAGAGAGAAAGAGAGGGTGTGTGTTTTTGTGTTTGAGAGAGAGAGAGTTGGCCTTTTCTTTCATATGCATGGGGGGGGGGGGATGGGGGGAGTCATCTCTTGCCCACCCATGAAAAGCATGGCAGTTCTCTGCCTCTGTGACATGTGAAAGATTTGCCCTCCCCAGGACTAGGTAAAGGTCACCAGTGGCTGGTGACCTTTACCTTGCATCTCCACCAAAGCTCCATCTCCCCTTTTTCTGTACTTCTTTATTTCAAATTTTAATCTTTTTTAGTAGCTGCCTTTTCCAGTTTATCTATTTTATTTTTGTCTTTGACTCCTAAACTCTTCCACTGCTTTCTGGATGATTCTTTTCTGACTTTCATGCCTTCTTGTACCACCAACATGAATTTTAATCTTTGGTGACTTAAATCTTCATGATTCACTTAATTTAGTTTCTAATTTTTATTCTATTTTTGATTCACTTAACTTTGCTCTCTCCTTGTCAGCAGTGCTAAATTGAATGCCTCCTCCTTTCATGCTCCATTGAACTATTGAAAAATTATCTTGTTCTTTATTGCAGATTGATTATGTCTGATTGTAAGTTTCATTGTTAAAAGTGGTCCATAGATAAATACGATATTAATAACAGCAGATAAAAGAGAAGAGATGATTGTAAACATAAGCTGCCCACTGGCGACAATACCCTGTAAAATAAAAGCTTGCACCTCTCCCACGCCACATTTGCAAGATATACAAAGTGCATGTGCAGCAGGCAATGTGTGCAAATGTTTACAACTTAGCAGGATAAAGCAACTGCAATTGATCTCAGCTCATTCCTGGACTCTTTCCCTGTCAGCAGTTTATATTTCATATCCTGGCTGTCAGAAAAGGGGATGCTGGCAGAGAATCACTCTCTGCACTTGTGTTTGACTAATCAGGTTCCAGGAAAAATCTTGTCTACAACCTGCACTGTGCTTGTAGAGACTGGAGAATATAGGCTGAGGGAGAGGGGAAGGAACTTGGATAGTCTGAGATGAACATGGAAGCCAGATCCAGCATTCACTGGATGGCAAACTTTGGCCTGGATTTTCTAAGGTCACAGACCTTAAAAACTCCGGCAGTAATGGGGGGAGTGGGGGTGAAGCGGGGGGTGGGCCTGCAAAAGCCGGCAGCCATCGCACCACTGCAGTGCACTGGCTGCCGGCTTTCGCACTGAATAACTACACCATAAAAGGTGTAGTTATTCGGTGCAAAACTGGCAGCGATAAGGGTCTTTTCCTTTCGCCGCCAGCGATGTGTCCACAGCTTCGGCCCCAGTGCCGCCCCGACTCCTCCTCTTCCGGGGCCGACTCCGCCCCCATTTAGTGATCGCATGCGAAAAGGGACTTTTCGCATGTGATCGCTTTTGAAAATGACCCCCTTATCACATTAGTTTTAAATATTTCTTATAAGAGTGAAGCCCAAAATGCAAATGTTTCAGAAGTTTTCTTTTTCTTCTTTGTATGAACATTTATGTTTTGGGCTCCAGCTCCTTCATACATTTATAAAATGTATGTGACAGCTGCAATCATTTTTATGCTGGTAAGTGCTGCATTTCTTTAGCATTATTTTCACCTGCTTGTGGTACAGAGAAGGAAATATGTTCATTCATCTAAAACTTTTAAACCTCACCTGTCCTTTTCAGAGTGCCTGAATTATCCATTGGGATATTTCATTGTGATCGTGCTCCCCTCCCACGTATCAGTCTATTTCCTTTTTTCTCCCCAGCAGTCTCCGCCCTCTTAAAATGGCATGGTCAGGTGACTTAAGAGCTGAAAGGGGTTCTCCTCCAAGGTTTACCTCCATACCACTCTTCAGCAGGGGCAGACATCTTTGCTCTTTCCCCTGTTCAATGGTATGACTGGCAATCCGAAATTAGATCCCCTGTGCCTCAGCACGTAGTGCTATAGTCCAAGTCACAAGGCCAACCCCAACATAAGAACATAAGACATGAAACCTGCCCAACTGGGTCAGACCAAAGATCCATCAAGACCAGTATTCTGTTTCCAACAATGGCCAATCTAGGTCACAAATACCTGGCAGGATCCCGAGGAGTAGACAGATTCCATGTTGCTTATCCCAGGGATAAGAAGTGGATTTCTGCAACTCCCACTTAATAATGGTTTATGAACTATTCCTCCAGGAACTTGTCCCAACTTTTTAAAAATGTATGTACACTAATAGCTTTCACTGCATCCTCTCTGGTGACAAATTCCAGAGGTTAATTATATGTTGAGTAAAACAATATTTTCTCTTATTAGTTTTAAATGTATCACCTAGTAACTTCATTGTTTCCTCTAGTCTTTGTCCTCTTTGAAAGAGTAAACAACTGATTCACGTTTACTCATTCCACTCCATTCATTATTCTATGGACCTCTATCATATCTCCCCTCAGCCGTCTCTTCTCCAAGCTGAAGAGTCCTAACCTCTTCAGCTTTTCCTCATAGAGGACTCTTTCATTTTGGTCGCCCTTCTCTATACCTTTTCTATTTCTGCTATATCTTTTTTGAGATGTGGTGACCTGAACTGCACACAATACTCAAGATGGAATTTAACAAACTTATGGAGCATATTGGAAAAATCCCAAGGGAGGGAGGCCTAGGGAAGATAAGATCCAGAAAGGCTGGTTGCTCAATAAAGAGATAATATTAAGAGCACAAGAGGAAAACATCCTGATGAATAAAAAAAGATTAAACGTGGACTAAACCAGAAACTCTTCAAAGTCTAAATTCAATCAGGAATCTCCCAACAAGTAGAAATTATGCTAGATTGCTAAGGGGAAAATTAAGCATGTAATGCCTTTTCTACTTCAGTGCTTGCAAAAAAGTCAATCAGTGATCATTAACAGTTATCGCTAACTATAGCATCAGTAATGGGATAGGAACTCAGGATTGAAGAGCAAGTTAAAGAATACTTGGATAACTTAAATGTTCCCCTATGAGCAGGATCTGCTAATAGGTTCACAGAATTACTTAAAGAACTGGAAGAAGTTGTTGTAGTCAGAAGAAATTATTTTTTAAAACTTGTGGAAAACGGGAAATTGGCAAACATCTTTAATGTGGAGGAAAAATAAGACTGGGGAAGTACAGACCAGTCACCATGATGTCAGTAAAAGGAAAGAGGCTGAAGTAAATAATCAGTCTATTTATAAAGACTCAGATTATAATATGATGCTAAGAAACAGCCATCAAGGTTGTATTGCAGAACACCTGAATGAGAAAAAACTTTTAAAAAGGTTTCCAACAGATAATCTTTTCAGATGGGGGTACTTCTACATGAACTGCCTCTTTAAAAGGATGCTAGTGAGAGAAAGCACATTGCCAGGAGGTGGACTTTGCTCATACATAATCAAGAGATCTTGGATTAATTGTCAGAGTAGGTTACATAACCTATTCCCTTACCACCTTTCCTGTTTTACCTATGTTCATGTTTCAAGTGCGTTAATGTTATTTGAGGGATGGTAGAAAATGCACCTCATGTCAGACAAGTCACCTGTTGTCTATTTTCATGAAAGTCAACCTCTGGTCAGGTGTATCAGATTTATCTTTTGGTCATAATTTAACAGTTACTTTCCTTGAGCTACAAACAAAACCTCAGTCTCCCCCAGTTAATTTATACCCCTCAGTTTCCCCAGCTTCATTCATCGTATACCTCGGATACCCAGCTTCATTCATTCGTATACCCAGCTTCATTCATTCGTATACCTCGGATACATACTAATGGCCTTAGCCACTCTTCATGAGCCATGGAACTAGGTACCTCTTCTAAGTACCTAATAAGTACAATCACTTAATTCTTAATTTTTATTATGTTTCTTAGTTTAACTGCCTTCTCTGTCCCTATCTTTCCAGTTGAATAAGCTTCCAAGTTTATCCTCCTTGTTGATTGTAACTTTGCTTCTTCTGTTAAATGATTGTTTATTGTTATAGTTTTCCCCCCCGTTCTGTGTAAACCGATTTGATATGGTTTTTACCATGAAGGGCGGTATAAAAAAAGAGTTAAATAAATAAATAAATCTCCCTCTGTACTCCCCATTCTCAATAATCCCCCTTCAGTTCCCCAAGCCTCACTTATCCCCTTTCAGTACCTCCACCATTCTCAATCATCCCCCAGTTAGCATCCCACCAGCCTGTCCCCTCTTCTTCATTAAGCCCCATTGTCCACACTCCTGCAACTGTGAAGAGCTGTAAAAAAGATTTCCACAAAGCAGTGATAAATTTTATGAAAGTCTATACTCAAACAATCTTTAACTAAACTTTCAAAGAGAGAAAACTATGTATACATATAGCAAGAAAAGCTTACCAAAATGCTGCCAAAGCTTTCTGCAGCACTCCTTTAAACTCTCTTTTCTGCAGTGTACTTGCTCCTGTGTTAAACAAAGACTGTCTTAAAAATGTTCTTATACTACTACTACTATTTATATTACTACTATCGTATGTACTCGTGTACAAGTCGATCTCATGTATAATTTCAGGGTATTTTTGAGCCCAATATTTCTGTGACCCGTGGATAAGTAGAGGGTAAATGAAGTATGATTTCATATTAAGAAACATAACTTAAGAAAATCGCTTTTAATTATTTATTAAAAAAGAATAAAGTTTCTCATAAGAAACATTATTATTTAACAACTTAAGAAAATCTCTTTTATTTAGTTAAGTTAAGAATAAAGGGGTAGATTTTATAATTTTGCGCGAGCGCGTACTTTTGTTTGCGCACCAGGCGCGAACAAAAGTACGCTGGATTTTATAAGATACGCGCGTATCTTATAAAATCCGGGGTCGGTGCGCGCAAGGGGGTGCACATTTGTGCAACCTGTGCGCGCCAAGCCCAGCGCGCGCTGCCTGTTCCCTCCGAGGCCGCTCCGATTTCGGAGCGGCCTCGGAGGGAACTTTCCTTCGCCTTCCCCCCCACCTTCCCTTCCCCTCCCTTCCCCTACCTAACCCACCCCCCCGGCCCTATCTAACCACCCCCTTACCTTTGTTGCACGATTTACACTTGCTAAAAGCAGACGTAAATCTGCGTGCGCCATCACCCGACCCGGGGGCTGGTCCGGAGGCCTCGACCACGCCTCCGGGCCCGCCCCTGCAACGCCGCGTCACACCCCCGAAATGCCGCGTCATTTAGGATACGCCCCCAACATGCCCCTTTTACAAAGCCCCGGGACTTACGCACGTCCCGGGGCTCTGCGTGTGCCGGCGACCTATGCAAAATAGGTGCGCCGGCACACGCAGGGCATTTAAAATCCGGCCCAAAGTGCCTTATTGAAATCTTTCCAAATCTGATTCTTCATCACTGGAATGCCCAAATAAATCATGAAACTGTTCTTTGGTGATGCCATCAGCATAAAAATTATCTTTGCTATCTCTATCTGTTGAATCATCATCCATAGCTAATTTGTCTTTGTCTTCATAGATGGCATCGTCTTCTGATCCATCCATAGCAATGCTAATGCTGCATTTCAGGAATGACTTCTTGACCATTTCTGGTGGAATTTACTCCCAGGCATCCTTTATCCATTTTACTACCAAATCAGTGTCTGGTTTCATCAGGTTCCCTACTTTCATTAACTTTACTTGACCAGAACACATCCATTGTTGCCACATATGCCACAATTGGTCCTTGAAAGGCTTGTTGAAACAGACATCTAATGGCTGGAGCATGGATGCCAGACCTCCTGGAATCACTGCTAACATGATTGCCATTTTCTTTGCATCATCCTTCACATCCTCTGTTATATGTGCGCGGAACAAATCCCACATCAATAGTGATGGTTGTTTTCTTGGCTCCGTGCCTGATCGCCTACCTCACACATTGCACGGCCACCATTTTGTTCCCGCCTCATCCATCCAGCCTTTAGGATGAACCTGAACAGTTATGTCTGCTGGAATTTTTAGGTTCTTGGGCATTAGTTTCCTCTTGAATATTACCATTGAGCACAGTTTTGTATCATCTGCCAGGCAAGACAGGACCACCATGAAATGGGTTTTTTCATGACCAGTTGTTTTTAAAAGTACGTCTTCTCACCAACACCAGCTACAGTGCGATTTCCAGGCATATCAAATGTCATTGGTGTTTTGTCCATATTACCAATGTTATTCATATCAAAATGATTCTTTATTCTCTGCTGTATAATGAATTTGTGGAACAAACAGATCTTTTCAGCAAGTTCTTTAGACAGTTTCTAAAAATCTTTGTGCGTTGATGAAAGTACAATCCATATCAGTTCATGAACCATGAACACCAACCAGACGATGCTGTGAATTCTTTCAGACCTTCGGTGGCTGAATATTTTTCTTCTTTTCCCATTTGAAGGGCAAGAATCGTAATGCTCGAGCAAGTCACAAGGTAGCCATTCTGTCTGCATTCCATTACCCAGTCAATCAAATCCTTTCCCATTCCATCAAAAAGCACAATTTTGAAATGTAAGGCTTTCTTTGTCTTTGGCATTTCTAGCAGCTTTTCCTCATTTTTTCTCCAAACTCTGATGAGTTTTTCACTAACGTTGAATTCTCTTGCAGCTACACAATTATTGGCCTCTTTTGCACGTTCAATAACCTTCAGTTTCAGCGATGCGGTGTAAGATGTTCTCTTTTTCTTCTCAGAGCTCATTTTCCTGAGGGTAAGAAGACATTATTCTAATAGCTATCCCTGCTGTTTGAATCTTTCCCTCCCTCCCCCATGGCTATCCCTGCTGTTTGAATTGTTTGCTCGCTCCCCCCTCCCGATCCCTTAACTCTCCCGCTGCTATCAGAACAAGGACTGCACTTGCAGTTGTTAAGGTACATCCTCCCTCCTCCCCCACGGTGTCTCAGTGTGGTGGTAGGGGAGCTTCTCCCCCACAACTCCTCTGGATTCCTTAACTCGATTGCTGCTGCTATGTGGACAACTTTGGCACATCCTCCCTCCTCCCCTGTGGGGTCCCAGTGGTGACTTTGAATCGTGTGGTTCTAAATGCGCCAATCAGACCCTGGCTTGGGAGGAGGGAGAAGTTTGCCTGCACAACCTCAATTTCTGTCGTTGTTCTGATAGCAGCAAGTAGGTGAGTTAAAGGATCGGGAGGGGTTGCAGGGGAGAAGCTGTCCAAATGCCACACTGGGACACTGCAGTGGAAGAGGGAGGATGTGCCTTAGCAACTGCAAGTGCCATTGTCATCCTGATTGCAGTGGGTGAGTTAAGGGATCGGGAGGGGGAGCGTGCGAATGATTCAATCATGAAACTTGAATTATTAATGTGGATTGACCCGTGGATAAGGCAACTGCGATTTTAAGGATCGATTTTTGGCCTAAAACCTTTTGACTTATACACAAATATATTCAGTACTTAGCATTTTTGGGCATTAATAGACATATGCAGCGCTACACAAATACATAAAATACATACAGTCGCTGCTCGATGGAGAGACACAGACAAGACCAATAATTTCTAGTAATCATTTAGCTGTTATAGGAAAAAAGCTGTTTCTTATTAAATCTAAACAGGGCCAGTGCTAGCTTTTTGCTGCATACCCCAGCCTGTTCATTCATTCTCTGTCCTGGGCCCACCAAAAAAAAGTGCAGCTTGCTTGAGTGATACAAATTTAAAAACTGAACCCATGGCTAGTGCCCTAGGTGAACCTTAAAGCCTTGAACAATGCCCCCCATCCAATCCCATTCCATTCCATAAAGACACTTGGAACCCATATGGTATTAGGTTTATTGTAATGTGTGTTGGGTATGGGCTTGACCTACTGAAAGCCTGAATACACTAATACACTTCCTATTAGGATAATGCCTCACCTCAGTCATACATGCAGAACATAAACAGACCCTCACCAAACACAGAACAGAGCAACCATAAAGTAGAAATACAAATGCTCAGACAAAATCTGAACTGGAAACCGCAAGAAGCCAGACACTCTGTGCAATGCAACAATGAAAAAACAAAATCATCATCATTTCTCAAACATCAAACAAAATCAAGAAATAAAATAAATACATAATCATAATACTAAAACATACTAATAATATTATTTCAAAGAAAGCTGATGAATACAAGTCAAATAATTAAAAACCCATATACAAGTTTTTTAAAATGTCCCAAATACCAATAAAATATTTCAAAACAGCAGACACATCAGATAACACCTGAAAAATAAAACTTAAAAGGATTTTAAAAAATTCATGCTCTCCATACCTGGGAACATTTGGTTTTCAATCACCCTGAGATTGTCGTGGATTAGTAAGGATGGGATGCACAAATATTTTCCTCTCTTTCTCATATCTATCTATCTATCTATCTATCTATATACATACACACACACACACACACACACACACACACACACACACAAACTCATGCGCACATATGCTCACTCTCAGACAAACCTGCAGGGGTCTCCAGCTCTTCTTTTGCTGGGATCTGCCAGCAGCCTCAGGGCCTCATCTTCATTTCAGCTGCTGGCAGGTTGGAATCAACCTGCAGCCCTCATTCTCTCTCTCTCTCTCTCACACACACACACACACACACACACACACACACACACACACATATATCCCAGGCAGCTCCCATTCTCTCTCTATCACACACACACACAACCCAGGCAGGCTCACATTTACACCCACACATTCCAGGCAGGCTCCCATTCCCATCCACCCAAATCCCAGGCAAGTTCCCATTCTCACACATACACCCCCTGCCCATCTCAGGAAGGCTTCCATGCAGGTATGTGCATACACACACACTCACATCCATCCCAGGCAGGCTCCCAATTCACATAAAAGGCACACACACTCATCCCAGGCAGGCTCACATTCACATTCACACACACACACACACACACACACAAACACACACACACACACACACACCCATCCCAGGCAGCCTCCCATTCACATACCTACTCATCCCAGGCAGCCCCCCATTCACTCACATACACATGCAGACCAGGCAGTCAGGGTCCACGGGTCATTCCTCCTCTGCTGCTGCTGCCAATCCTTACTTTCTATTTTGTGGAAAGCAGCCATTCTACAGCTTCTCATCATGTTCTGGCACAGCGGTAATTTAACATTCGCGGAGCTGGCACTTACTGTATTCTCATCTTGTGCATTGCGAGGCGAGAATACAGGAAGTACTGGCACCGCGAGTATTGAATACTGGGGGCCAGCACATGAGAAGGATCTTCCAGATGGGCATCCTCTTCTGCTGTGGCATCCTGCTTCTTCCACCGCTGGTGGACCCAATCCTGCTGCTGGTGGGATTGGGTCCGCCAGTGGCACCACAGGCATCATGCTTCTTTCACTGCCGGTAGGATCGGGTCTACCAGTGGCAGCATGGGCCTCTCCCTGCTTCCGATGCCACCCCATTGGGTATGCCAAATTGCACAGTTTGCATACTCAGTGGCACCTGGCCTGAATCTAAATTTCTCATTTATCAATATATCTCATAAACTAGTCTCAACTAGTGGGAGCACTGCGTCATTTCCAATGTCCAGTCAGAGTAATTCTAGCAGCAATTAATAAAATATATCTAGCCAAATGGGATGAGATCCTAATTCCGAGTCAAATATGATAGAGGCAGAATGCATGAGTAACTGGATTTAATTATAATTTCCATGTCAAGATAAACTTCAGTCTAGAGTATCCTATATTTAGAACAATCTTGCCATATATGCTTTAAACTACCTCTAAGACTACAATCCTTCCAACACAAGTATGATGTGTCTACCAAAAATTATGCAATCTAACTGGTATCAGGTAGTACTACTATATCATCTTATTCTGAGGTTTAATTTGAGAAAGGTAGCAGAATGTGTGCTTGAACAAAAGTCTTATTCTATACCAAAGTTCAAGTAAAAGTATGCTGCTAATATCGTAATTGAGTTGTTCATCAACCAAACTAGGTATTGACTGATATTGATCATTGTAATGGAATACAATGAACTGGTACCTTCCTATTCTAACTCTGTTGACGAAAGGAATTCCATTACAGGAAAACAGCATACAAAGTTATACTTATTTACAAATATAAAACATCTTTCACACCCATAGTGCCACGGGGAAAGGTATAGTTATTTTCCGTGGTGCTGCCTAGCAATAATGCGAAAAACATTATCACCCACAGTGCTGCCAAAATATAATCCTGCCCAAACCCCGCCCACACTCCTCCTCTTCCCCTAACTTGAATTGTACTGATGCAATGCAGCCGGCATTGCGTGCGATAGGGCATTATCGCACGTGATAAGGTTTAATGCATGCGATAATGCCACATTGCAGTTTGATGAATGACCCTGTTAGATGGGATATTCAGCAAGACAGCTTTGCTGCTGAATATCCCCAGCTAAATCATTACTTATCCAGATAAGTATTACGTGGATAAGTTTAAACCTACTAAAGAGCAGATCTAACTTAGCTGGTAACTTAGGGGGTCATTTACCAAGTGGATTGCACGTGATAAGGGACGTTGCACAAGCGAAAAGTCCCTTATCGCTGCGATACCAAGATGGGGGTGGAGTCGGTGTGGCGTTAGCCCCGGAAGAGGAGGAGTCAGGACAGCACTGGGGCTGACGCCGTGAAGACTGCGCTGACAGAGAAAGGTAAGCACCTTTATCGCTGTCAGTTTCGCGCCGAATAACTACACCTTTTATGGTATAATTATTTGGCACATCGCTGCTGGCTATTGCAGGACCACCCCCCCCCCCCCCCCCCCCGTTTTGCCCTCCCGCCCCCCCTTACCATGGGATTCACTATGCTTTGCGGCATTAGTAAATCCAGCCCTTAGCCGGCTAAGGCTGAATATCACTACTTAACTCGATAAGTAGCCTCTTTGCTCTCAGTGCCCACCCCTAAGTTAGCCAATTAAGAACCTAGCTGTTTAAGTGGCTTAACCGGTTAAGTTCCTTTGGAAAATCGGCCTCTGTATGTATAACTTTAGTTGACTTACTTATGTGTGTATGTGCTGAGTATTGCACACTATTGAAAATTTCCTTCCTTATCAGATGAATTTCCTTCTAAATTCATTCATTTCATTTTTTACTTATATGGGCATGCAGACGCTGTCAAATTTGCATGATGCATATTTTCTGAAATACATTTATTGAAGCAATGGCATAGAACATGCCACGATAAATAATCACTAATGTATTCATGGAATGACAGGATCAGCTTCATAAAAATCAATCTCCTCCCTCGAGTATAAATTTTATTTCATATGATTCCCTGGCAAATTCTTCAATGTCTTTATACTGTATAGTGACATTGAGGAAGGGGTAGAAGGGAAATTGTACCTGTTTGCAGATGATATGAAAATCTGAAACAGAGTAGGCATGTAAAACTGGGTAGTTAAGATAAAAAATGGCCAAAGAAGTAGCAGCCATGCTTTAATTACAAAACAGGAAAAATCATGCACTTGGGATACAAAAAATCCAGGGCCCAAATTGCTTTTTTGAAGATTAAAAAAAAAAAAGCTGGCAGTTCTAAGCAGAAAAGCGATGTGGGGATCATCATCTCTGCTCTTAGTGAACCCAGTCAGTGTGACAAAACAATTGGAAAAGTTAATAGTATAATCAGGTGCATAATGGGAGCTATCACTAGGAGAAAGAGGGAAGTAATATTATCTCTACACAGGTATCTGGTAGGACCCCATCTCAAGCATTACCTGCAAAGGAGACTGATAAAATAATAAGGTAATAACAGAATTGTAATAAGGTAAAGTAACAATAACAATTTACCCAGTAAACTGGCTACCTAACATTTGCCCTCCCTCAGTCCAGGCACATGTGCACGGTTCCCCATGTGGAGTGCATACTTTTAACTGGATTAGGGGAAGGAGCTCTTGCAGGGGTGCTTCATACATGTTGTTTTCCAGCAAAATTTACCCTCACTTAAAGCAAGTGCAAAAGTTCACAGGTACTTTGTACCCACAGGAATTTTCAAAGGAAAAGTACAATTGGTGAAAAGTCATGAGAACATAAGATATGCTATTCTGAGTCAGACCAAAGGATCACCGAGACCTGTATTTTATCTTTGACAGTGGCCAATGTGGGTCATAAATACCCAGCGGACCCCAAAGAGTAGATTCATTTGTTATTGCTCACTCCCAGGGATATATTGGCTTCCCAAGTCTACCTGGCTAATAACGGTTTATGGACTCTTCTTCCAGGAACTTGTCTAAAGCCCTTTTAAACCCAGGTATAGTAGATGCCTTGACCACATCCTCTGGCAACAGATTCCACATGCATTAAATGATAAAAAATACCTTTCTCCAGTTGTTTTTATTGCCACCTGTCAGTTTCATGGCATGTTCCCTAGTCTTTCTTCAATTTAAAAGGGTAAATAAGCAACTTCTATTTACCCTTTCCACCCTATTCATGATTTTATAAACCTCTATCATAGCCCCTCTTGGTCATTTCGTCTCAAAACTGAAGCGCTCTAACCTGTTTATCCTTTCTTCATAAAGCAGCTGTCCAACCCCCTTTATCACTTTTGTTTCCCTTCTCTATATCTTTTCTAGTTCCACCATGTCTTTTTTTGAGGTGGGGTGACCAGCACTACACATAGTACTCAAGGTGCAGTCACCCCATGGATAAATGCAGAGGAATTATGAGAGTCTCAATTTTTCGTCCATGCATTTCCAAATAATTCCTAACATTTTATTTGGGGTTTTTTTCTTTACCACAGCTGTACATTGAGTTGAGGATTGCAATGTATTGTCCACAATAACACCAAAATCCTTTTCCTGGGTGGTACTCTTAATATGGAACCCAGCATTGTGTAGCTATAGTTAGGATTATTTTTCCCTATATGCATCACTTGATACTTTTCCACATTAAATTTCATCTGCCATTTAGATGCCCAGATCCCAAGTCTTACAAGGTCTTTCTGTGGATTTTGCACCAAGGCAAGTAGTTTGAAATTGCCCCACATAAGCTTTCTTCACTCCATAAGAAGAAAGAAGACATGCATCTGACCATTTCTTTAAACTATTATCTTATTCCACAGGTTAAAGTAATGTACTATTGAGGTAACTATCTCTTCTAAACAAAGGGGTAATACTGATAACTTTCTGACTGGTTCATGTAAATTAGAAAGTTGTTCAATGATTACTTGAACTGGTCTCTTAAGACAGAAAACAGTAGAACTAGGATAATATAAACTCCAGGGGGGATGACTCAAAACCAACATCAGGAAATATTTCTTCACAGCGAGGATGGTGGATGATTGGAATGTCCTTTCGGAAGAGGTGGTGAGGATGAAAACACTAAACAAATGTGGCATTGGATAAACCCTGTGAATCCCTAAAGCCTAGAGGTTGGAAATGAAGAAAAGGGTACATGGGGGTCATCTGCATGGAGCAGCAGTCACTACCCTTAGCAGAAGGCATGGGGATTACTATCCTTAACCAATTAGGTTTCATGATTTTGATGCAACATTGCTCTCCACTTTGACAGCAAGCAAAAAAAAGGGGAATTCAGTTCGGATGACACCCAATGTTGGGCCCCAACTTTTACGGTTCGGGGTACTGATATGCCAGACATTAGCAAAAAAGCATAGGACTAATTCTAATGCCAAGTCCAAAAGCAAAGCACGCTCAAGCAGCATTGTCTGGAATTATCAAGGAGGCTGCTTCCCCTGTAAAAATGTTGCTAGCAGTAAGTTTGTTATGGGTTTGCCAGTTGCTTGATTTTGATTTTAAATATTACTACCCTTAACATAAGGCTTCAGGGTAACCAGCATGGAGCAGGAATTACTATCCTTAACAGAGTAGAACTGCTGCTGGGAAGACTGGATCGATTATTTGGTCTTTTTCTGCCATCATTACTATGTTACCATGTTACTATAGGAAACAATCACATTTTAATATGTACTTAGAGAATTTGTAAATGTATTTAAAAAATAATAGAAACACTTTGGGGTAGATTTTATAAATTTACGCAAGCGCGAACAAAAGTACGCTGGATTTTCTAAGATACGCGCAGGGCTTTTAAAATCCGGCCCACTGGGCATTTGGACAATGTCTTTAAATCAGCATTCCTGGGTTATAGAAGCTTTGCTTGATGAATGTTTCATGCATTGTAAAAGATAATAGAGTTTTTAGTAGGTGATACAATTATTTAGAAGAACTTAGTTAAATCATGCGTCATATATTTCCTGCTGTGATGCAACTGGCTGCACAATTTCCCCCCATCCCTTTATTTTAGGGCAACTCAGCATTCTATTATTATTATTAATATAGCAGAATGATGAATGTAGGCCTAAGTTAGCTGAACAAGTCTATTTGGCTAATTTAGATAAACAGCTATGTTTTGACTATGTACTCAAGAATTTATAAAATACTATGTATCTCCCATGAAAGCATGTACATATGTTTCAGTCCATGTATACTTTTTTAATACAGGGAGCCGCAGAGTTTATACGCCATGTGATTTATATTCAGCCGCTGTGCAGCTCTGCTAATTATTCAGCGGCGCAGGCAAGTTGATCCGGATAACGTTAGGACAGGTCCATGGGATGACAGTACTTAGCTGGATAAGTTATCCAGTTAACTCTAAATATCAACGTTAGCAGGATAACTCATCTCCTCTCAGTTGTGCCCCCTGAATGCCCCTATCTTATCTGGCCAAATTGTATCCTGATAATAAGCTATCTGGCTAGAATTTAGCTGGATAAGTGCCCAAATATTCGTTTAGCTGGATACCTTCTGCGTTATCTGGTTAAATGCTTCTGAATTTGGACCTCCTTTTTTATAAAAATATGCACATATATTTTACACATTAAATAATTGTAATGTGTGTGTGTGTGTAGTAACCCTCAGTTTATAGGCAGAGGCAGGTGTTTTATAAAGTTGGCTGATGTATGCATTTATCTCGCTTATGAAAATACTTGTGCACGAACATCCAAGTACCATTTACTGAGACTTCCACTAGCTCACACATACCCTCTTCTACTTGCTTCAGACCCCTGCCCAGAAACTGCAGACAGAAGAGAAGGCAGAATAATATCTGCACCTTGATTAGCAGGTGTAAAGGCTTATGCACGTTGGATGATGTATGCCTGAACTCTGTTTATAAAATACAGAAACGTGTGGCTACTTCCAAACCTTATTCCGGAATGCCCTTGAAACTCCCTCCTTGTATGCGCATTCTTTTCTGCGTGGCAGCTACAGAATGAGCAAGCTCCCACTATTCTGAAAATATGCTCATTGCTCATGTGTTATCAATCCTGCTAGGGAGTTAGCAATTTGTTGTCGATCATCCCGCCAGGGGGGCGGAGTTAGCAATCTGTTAGCGATTTCCCCGCCAGGAGGGCAGCGTAGCAATCTGTTGTAATCTGACTCCTGTAGAAGAGAGGGGTTAGCAGTCTGTTATGGCTTACCCCACCAGGAGGCGGAGTGATCAATCTGTTAGAGTGTCTGCTAGGAGTTAACAGTCTGTTATAGGTTAGGACTGCTGCGTAGCAATCTGTAATAGAAGCTGCTATGGAGTTGCTCCCCAGAGAGGAGAGGTCAGCAACCATCAAGATCTGTTCTTCCAGAGAGGAGGAAATAGTATCTGTTATGAATCTCCGTACAGAGTGGCAACCTGATATACGAGAGTCTCCCTGGAGGGAGGTGTAGGCCCTCTGTATGGTTCCTGCTAAGAAGTAGCAAATGGTTATGATACAGTTCCTGAGGAAGAAGATGTTAGCAACAGTTGAGGGTAGACTGTAAGGTAGCAGTTTGTTGTATTCAGCTCTTGAAGTGTGAGAGATGAACACTCTAAAGTAGAATGGTGAATCCTTGGGTCGATGGCAGATGACAGCGCCCTCAAGAGGATATCAAGAGAGGGACCACCGACTAGGCTGGAGTATGGAGACAGACACAGATAGTTCTTTATTAGACAGGTAGTAGAACCACCAGAGGTGGCAGTAGTGAGCTGATGTGCCCGGCAGGGCTGAAGTCCCTCATATCCTGGAACTGCAATCTCCGGGTTAGCTGAGCTGTAGAAAGAGACTCATAGATAGTGAGTAGACAGGGTATGCTGGATACATAACCAGAAGTAGATGATATACTCACATAGATTATAATAAGGCTCAGTAGCTGGAGAGAGTAGGGCCCTCAAGGAGCGAGTACCTGGTTCCATGAACAGCTCTGAGAGAGCTACGGTAACTCATAGTTAATTATCTCTGTAATGGTCTCTAGGCAGACTGTAATAAGAACTCACAATATCTGTATATGAAATAGCTTCTGAAATAGAAGTAAGTCTTCGTAAAGTTTTAAGAACATAGGCCCTCGAGGAGCAAGTACCGGTTCCTATCTGCAATCTGTAATAACTAACGATCTTCGTACCTGCGATAGCATCTTAGACAGAAGAGAGTCTTCAGTTCTAGGAACATGGGCCCTCGAGGAGCGAGTACCGATCCCTATATGCAACTGGAAAGGAAACTCACAATGTTCATGTCTGCGATCGCTTCCAGGCAGTAGGGAGTCTTCTGAGCGTTCAGGGACGTAGGCCCTCGAGGAGCGAGTACCGGATCCCATCTTAACAATCTGAAAACAAGAGGAGAGAGTGGGGCCCCCAAGGAGTGGGTACCCCTGGTAAGTTCAAAGAGGCAGAGCAGCGGAGGATGAAACGGGTCAGAATGATCCCCGCAATCAAACCCCTTGCTAACTCAATACGCAAGCGTAAGCAAAGACCTTTTATGTTGGAAGTAGATGACGTCACTACTGGGGGACGCCCCCGAGGTTTGCACCCTTGCTGGTACAAACTTTGGAGCGCACGCATGCCCGCCGTACGTCATCTGGAACATGGCGGATCCGCAGCTTCAGGCCAGCCCTGGGACTCCAGGAAGAAACTGTGAGGAGAAGCCGCGGCAGCAACTGTCCATCAGACCCGAAGGGAGTCACCTCAGAGGTAGAGAGGGTGGAGCGAGGGCAAGAACAGGCATGAACGCAACATCATGGAGGCTACTTACACGTGTATATGCCAGTCGCAAATGCACAACCCGCATATAAGTCTTTGAAAATTATCCTCAAGGTATATAATGCCAAAGGAATTAGCAATAAGAAGAATTTCAGATTGAGAGTAAATCTTAAATATCAAGAAGGAACTAAAACAATTTCTATCAAATAAGTGGATAAAGTAATGCAGTTGCTATGTTAGTGTAAACTGCCCAGAATGGGGCAAATACTCAAGCAACCTTGCTGGTCCCTCCTGCTGCAGTGTTGTACATAGTGGCACAGTGAGGTTTCATTTGGGGCAACATCAGCTGGAAATATGTGGGACCCTACTGCCCTTTCCCAGAGGTCTACACAAGTGAAGGGGGAGGGGGTACTCTACTGCAATCTCAACAATCCTATCCCTTATAGATTTCCTTGCAAATTTGAGATATGCCAATCTGTCATGTTTCTTCTGGAAGTTAAGAGGAGAGGCAAGGATGGTCATTTTTTCTTAAAACTTATTTTACTCCTGGTAGGTTGGAGGATCAGTTGTCTGTATATGTGTAACAATAACAAAACAAGAGGCTCCCCTCTCGTTGAAAGGAACACAAAAAGGGCAGGGTTAGAGATACAATAATAAATAAATATAAATAAGGATTTAACTTTTTTATTATTTCTTCACAAATCAGTTACCATAGTTTGAGTCTATGAGGATTTTCCCCTTTTTTCCCCATACACCAGCCTTCCAACAAATCTGAACTAGAATCAAACCCATCAAAGGAAATAAAAAGACAAATCTCCACCAGAGAAAGGACACAAGTAAATTGGGATGAGGAAGAAAATAAGACATATGCACTGTATGAAGGCCCCTCTGAAGCCAGTAGGAGAGAAGAATCCTTACATTCTTCATCATTTGCTGGCATTACTTTGGAAAAGCAATAAAATAAGGAGGCCAGATTTGAGACATTCTATGTAAATGAAGTCGGCAATACGAGTAGACCATTCCAGAAAGGTAGGGGAAGAGTCTTTTAACCAGTTGAAAAGAATGCATTTCATTGCAATTAAAAAAGCTTTGGCCAAGAACAATCTATGATATTTATCCATCAATAAATGGTAGTCCAAGTAGTTTAATATACAGAGTTCTCAGGAGAATGTAATTGCTTTCCCTGTTACCACCCCTAAATGAATAGCAATATCCTTCCAAAATAACGGTATCTTAAAACATGTCCATAAACGGTGGAGCAGAGTGCCCTTAGCTCCACATTTTAAACAGGTATCAGATTTCGTCAAGCCCATTTATTTAGCTCTCAGTGGTGTAATTATTATTCTATGAAATATAAGAAATTGCAACTCATGAAGATCCACACAATTAGATTGCTGTACACAAGAGAAATTACATAGAGACATAATTTTGTGTTGAAGACTTGAGTTACAATCATTACTCACTTCTGTCAAGGTTACTGCAACATTATGAGGCTTTATATTAATCAGCAACTTGTAAACAGCAGATATAGAAATAGTACTTTGCTCCAAAAAAATATAAAAAGGAAGCAAATTGCGATGAAATGAAATCTGAATTTCTTTACAGATATAATGGTGAAGTTGCAAATACCTAAAGAAGTCATGTTTTTCAAAGATTTCTTCTTAAGACAAGATTCAAAGGATTGCATATTGGTTGAATTAGGAACCAGGAAATCTCCATTTGTAGTTTTCCCCTTGTCTGCCAAAGGTTTATAAATGTGATAGAGACATGCAGGCACAAATGCAGGATTACCCAAAATTGGCAAGAAAGGAGAAACCGAGTAAGACAAGAAAATATATTAATGAAGAAACCATGATTGCCGAGCGGAAATTACCAAGAAATGAGAAGAAATCTCTGGATGAAGATTGGCAGTATCTGCATGCAAAATGTATTCCAAACTTAAGAGAGAAACTATTTGTTAATTGCTAAATCAGTTTCTTGAGCGTCTAATAACTAGTCTACTAAAGAACGCAGTAAGCAAGCCATATTATAAAATTTGAAATGTGGAAAATTTAAACCTTCTGCATTATTAATCTTGAGATCGTTAATATAGATTTTTTCATTTGCCAAAGAAATTTAGAGCAGAATCACTTAAGAAGTCTTCAAGAGAACTGGCAACATTTGAAGTCTATATAACAACTTAGGAAAAAGTACCAGTTTAATTTAGGCTATCATGCCCATAATGGACAAGGGCAAATGCATCCAGCTTACTAATTTAAGTGTAAAATGCTTAATAATAGGCAGAATAATAAGATTAGATATTTTAGCAGATGAATTTGAAATCCAGATATTGGAGAAGCCAATATTCAGCACTACATAGCCGGATAAGTAGCGATTTATCCGGCTAAGTGTCGGCTGCTGAATATCCGGCTGGGATCAGTGGTTGCCAATTAGCTGGATAAGTACTTATCTCAATCTGGCTAGTAGTTAGCAGAATAACTTGTAAGTAGAATGTGAGTGGATCAGGGAGGAGCTTCTTATCCAGTTAACAGCCAAATAAGTGCCGATATTGGGACTTATCTGGTTAAATAACTGAATAAGTTAGACCTGCTCGATAGTAGGTCTAAAATTAGCTGGATATAACTCTAGCCAGTAGGAATCTTCTGTGCAACAAACTCAGAGGATCCCTGCTTTTTAGAGAATGGAAATTAAGAAATAGGATAACTTTTCTATTCCATCTATAGTTTACATTTAGGCTTGGACATGGCCTGCACGGAGCGGCAGTTGCTACTACAGTTACCAGAAGGTTTGGGGATGGCCTCCACAGCAGTTGCTACTACCCTTATCAGAAGGCTTGGAGATAGCCTCCATTGAGCGGCAGTTGCTACTACCCCAAATAAATATATAAATAAATAAAAATGGTGGGCAGACTAGAAGGATCATTTTGGTCTTTATCTGCTATCATTTACCATGTTACTATGTTAGAACTTATCTGGGTATATTCAGCGGCATAGCCATGGCACTGAATATCCCTTCTAAGTTAGCCAGATAAGTTATAGCTGGGTAATTTAGATAGCCAAATATTTTTGAATATTGGGCCCTAAGGATTTAATTGCATTTCCTGCCCACCTTAATGGAAAATCCTCCCAATTCTGCACTAGGTTACCTCTAATATAAAAAGCTTCAGATGTATCTAAATTACGTTTAAAGCCCAAGAATTAACTGTAAGCATTCAAAATCTCAAGAGTCACAGGAAGGGAATGCTTTGCTTTCAATGACATTAGTAGAATGTCATTACAAATAGCAATATTTGAGTAGCATGGTTTCCCACCAAGAAACCATGAATTCCATGTTTGTTCTCTTACTGCATGTACTAAAAGTTCCAAAGACAAGATGAAAAGAAGAGGTGAGAGGAGGCATCCTTGCCTTGTACCTCTGTATAACGAAAACCCTGAAGATAAACAGCCATTTACAGAGACTTCAGCAGTAGGGTTAGAATATAAAATTTGTATAAAATCTAATATCTTTCCTTGAAAACCCCATTTTATGTAAAGTAAAAAATAAAAAGGATCAGGAAACTCAGTGAAAAGCCTTTTCTGCATATAATATAATTAAATAAAGCAAGGTGAGAAAAAGGCATAAAAATGTATTAAAGAAACAAGCCACAGATAAAGTTACACAGTTAGAATTACAAAAGTTCCATATAAATAAGGTCAGCAAAATAAATCAATTAATTATATAAAAACCACATGAATACTACTAAAAATCTGACATGGCCATGTTTTGGCATGATTACCTGCAATGGAGTAAAAAAATGTCTAATCCATTTGTATTTCATGCCGTGAAACCGTGAAAAACAGTAGACAAGAGATCACCTATAAAAAACAAAGGAATATAAAAGAATTTCAAAAAATGTATGCATACTTTTAAACAAAAAAGGGGGAGAAAAGAAAAATGTAAGTGAATAAATAAAAATTTTTTCCTCTATTTATACTAGACCACTTGAATGCATGGAAGTAAGAGTCAATAAACAGAAACATACATGATGATACCTTTTTATTGGACTAACAGGACGTTTCTAGACTAACCTTTAGGAACTATAAACCCTTCATCAGGCCTTAGAAAAAAAGTGATGTTACTGAACACATACACAAATCATAGATTCTATTACAGTGGTGGTACGAAGGGGAAGGGGGAAGGCGATATTGCGTTTTGTGTTAGTAGAATGATAAGATGGGGATAGGCAGCAGTAGTGAGTTTGAAAACTCAAGCCTCTGTTAAATCCTTTCAGGTTAGCTTTGAATTGTTTGATCATTGTCACTTCAAATATCTTATATTCTGGAATAGTTTGGACTTTCCCTTTTAGTACCCTGGTCATCAGGTCATTGATGCAATGGTCTGGTTCTGAAAAATGTTCCCCACTGAGGTGTTGCCTTACTCATGACTGTGTAGATTTATTCTTGGTGTGGACCCCTGGAAAGGGGTGGGGGAGAGGGACAGCAGCCTGGGAGCCTAGGTCCAGGGGGCACCAATGCACCTTGTCAGGGGGTGGGCTACCTGCACTCCATGCCAACGCTGCTACTACAGAGGGAGCTGCTGGCAGATGTGTCACTGGAGGTGGATCCCTTCCCATGGCCAGGGGAGTTGCTTGGAAGGGGACACTCCTCTCTCCCTGGGACACCGACTAGCCTGGTGACAGGCCTGTTCTTGCTTAAGTCCTGGTCTGATTTACCAGCGTGATGGGGGCTTTGCCCATCAGTAGGGGTGGGCATTTGTTTACAATGAAATAGACCGCTAGACCACCAGGAGTTTTTGGCGAGCACAGGGAGGGTGCTGAGGGTTTGTCTAATTGCTGGCCACAATTAGCCAACCTCAGTTAGTGAAAGAACTCTCAAGTGAAAGAAAGGCCGCAGAGAAGGAAGGTGTCTATGACCCCTGCTACAAATGCTGTTATTTTTAGAGAGAGTCCTCTCTAGGTGTCTCTGGGAACTAAAAGTTATTGTTTTTAACAAAGGCTATGCAGATACTAAAAATGCTTATGTGCTGAAACTATGAGAACTGTTAGACCAAGGTCAGACCAGAAACCTGGGAGTAACAGGGGGCGGCAGTAAACACCAGACAGTACCAAGCAGATGTGCTGGATTGTGATAGAAACAGTAGGAGGGGGACTCCACTCCTGCTTTTTGTAAGTTAGGATAAAAGTAAGCAGATCTGTGAGAACAGCAGCGAGCATCGCGTGTTACTTATTTCAGACTTCCGGAGCTGAACGGATTTATTCTTGGACCCATTTCATCTAACATTAGGAACGTAAGATATGCTATCTTTATATGGTTCTTGTAATACCTTTCTAATTATTATTATTTGCTTGCAAGCACCTCTACAGTGCTTGCTGTTTGTGATTTGTGTTATTATCCTCTTGCTTATTAAATGCTCAAATAAACTTTCCATCTAATACCTGGATCCTGGTGCACTGACTCAGTGTATGTGTGCATGTTTGTTGGTGTATCGGAGAAGCCCCGAGGTACAGAAGCCCCTCGGTATCACCCTCTTTCCTGAGAATTAGCCCAAGGTAGGACCTGTGGGAGTACAGGCCGAGCCCCTTGGTATATTCTGTGTGTGAGTGTGCGGCCAGAACCCAGAATAGAAGGGGTCGGGAGGGTGGACTCTGGTGAGCAGGGGAGCTCCTGCTGGTGGGGGGGGGGGGGGAGGTGTTCCATATTTTAATAAATAGGAAGGGTTGGGGTGGGTTCTGATTTATTTTTTAAATTAAACCAAGTAAACAAACAAACAAACAAAAAACGATCCAGTGGTGGACCCGGAATCGCCCATCCCCTGGACTGAAAACAAAAACTTAACAAAATGTTTTAAAGGTTCCACCCCTACTCATTACTAATAGTTTTCCCAAAAAATATATTTTTCCTAAGCTAGGGGCAATAGGAGGAGTTAGTGTGGTTGGAATTCCTCCCATTGTTTTAACCCTACCTTTCTTGGGGGACAGGCAAATTAACGGGAGGAAGCCCAGTGGGGGAGAAGGGAGAAGGAGCAGGGGAGAGAAGTGTTGGAGTTGAAGGAAGGAGACAGGAATAGGAGATTCATCCAGAGTCTGAACTGAAGAGAGCTGTTTGGACTTTTTTTGGGGGAGTTTTGGCATTAGACCTGTCTGAAGGGAAGGAATGTCCCGCCTGTCTCCCGAAGAATTTGCATCAAGAGATCTTTTTGCCCAAGCGCCTAATAAAAGCGATGGTGGAGAGAGGTTCTGAGGTGCTTTTGAGAAAAGGAGTCAAGAGCCTCAGATTTGGATAACTGGATTACAGTTACAGTAAGTTTTTGAAAGATGGAACCCATTGTGATAGTTTCTTGGACTTGGGCGTATTTTTTCACTTGGATGTTGGAGTTAGACTCTAGGTTCCCAACTCTAACTGAGGAGAGATTCGTGTCAATATATAAATGTGCAAGAGCTGGAAGGGAGGTGAACAGAAGAGGAATGGACAGAGAAACCATCTGTTTTTTGTTGATTAATTGGTGTATGCTGATTCTTATTTTTGTGGTCCTGGCTATAATCCTCATCTTTAAATTACAGTAAAGACTATGCTTTTTTAATTTGAACACCAATCATTGACTCCAGAGTCGACTTTTGAGTTTTCCCCTAGTTTGGACTTGTAAGGGGATGGATGGACCCTGTTGTGATTGTTGTGTTTTGCCTGTAGTTTGGCTTCTCTGCTCTTATTCCTTACCATCTGGCACCTCTGGAAATATTTGACATAGAGCATGAAATGCTCGCTGAGTTGGTGATCGACCACGCCAGGGGCTCCAGAAGATAATTCTTCCTCCATGTCCGGACTTGAACCCAGACCTGTAGCACCCCTAGTTATGGATAAAGCCCAAAACGGGGGACCTACTACACCAGTGCCAAAGAAGGTTCTTACATTGGCAAAGCAGGTCAGAAGCTAAAGAATAAACCTATATAGATACAAACGCAAACACACAGTGCTGCAGAAAAGGGACATTAGGGGTGTGCTGTATTTTTAAAAACTAAGCATCTGGTGACTTTTTCTCTTTCTTTGGCAATTTATTTAAAGATTGTTTGAATATGGGCTTTATTAAACTTTATCAGTGCATTGTGAAAATCTTTTCACAGTTTTTCACAGCTGTAAGAGTATAGTATGGAGGAGCAATCTGGTTCTTCAAGTACCAGGCTATAAACCAGGGTTCAAATCCTGTTGCCACTCCTTGTTGCCTTGGGCATATCACTTCACCCTCTATTGCCTCAGCTACAATCATAGGGCCTCATTTACTAAGCTTTTCCCCCATAGATGCCTTAGGAAATCAGGTCCTTAGATTGTAAACCCTCTAGGAATGAGGAAATAGCTGACTGTAATCTGCTTTGAATGTAATCCCTCTGACCAGTCATGAAAGGTGGAATATAAATCAAATTTAAACATAAAATAGAGAACAGGCCTTAATGAAGAGGAAAAGCGATGACCATGCTACCCACCCCCCGCACACACACATACATTGGCTTCCTATCTGCTTCCGTATCCAGGTCAAACTTCTTCTTCTTGCCTAAAGGTGCAGCTCCATGCTAGCTCTCCTCTCTTATCAACCCCTACGTCCATCCTTTGGAGCCTCTGTTCATTGGGCAAACTGTTCCTATTTCTATCTGTGCCATTCTCCTCCATTGCTAACTCCAGTCTCCACATTTTGTCTTGCAACACCATGTGCCTGGGACAGCTTTTCTGAGCTGGTGTTGTCTTGCTCCATCTCCGGTCATCCTCAAGTCCCACTTAAAGTCCCATCTCTTACTTCCACATGTTTACTGTTGCTCAATATCTGGTGTAAGTGATTGTAAACATCTCAAAAATGAAAATAAGACTGGGAGGGAGATCGTTGAAAGTGCATGTGGTACAGTTATTTTTACAGACATCTATGAATGGAATGAAATCATCTACATACTTGAGTGTTTTGTTCACACTAGTATAAAGGGACGGTAACTTTCATACCTGCACGCGGGCATCCATGTGCATGTGGTTTCCGGTATGCACACATGGACGCGGCAATTTTATAAAATGTGCGTGTTGATGCGCGAATGTTATAAAATCCACTACCCATGCTCACATGCGCACACGATTTTATATCAGTGCGCACATGTGCACGTGAGTGCTGAATCATGTATGTAAGTGGGGGGGATTTACAATCTGTGTGCGGCGATGCAATTGGCCCTATTCCCTGTTCCCTCATAGCTCCAGTGAAGGAGCGGACTGGAAGGGAACTTCCTAAACCCTCTACCTAACCTGCCTCCCTTTTACCCAACTACCTCAATCCCGCTAACTACTCTACATTTTTTTGTTTTAAAACTTGCGTGATCTCCGAGGCAGCAGCAGGATGCGTGGGCTGCTCAGATCCTGGCGCGCTCTTCAGTGTCCTGGCCCACCCATGCCCTGCCCCTTTCCCCAAAACCCTTATTTCTGCGCACACCAGGAGAGATATACGTGTGGCTGCAGGCATTTGAAAATCCACGCAGCGCGCGCGCGCATGTCCCAGCCACGCACATATCTCCCGGATTTCATGCGTTCGGGGCTTTTAAAATTAGCCCTTAAATGAATTTTGTAAAACTTGTGCTGAGGACAAGTTATTGAAAAAACCCCTCAAAGCTTTTATATAACCAGCTTTTTTAATTAAATAAAAAATAGAATGTATTAATAATAATAATATAATATGCATATATATATATAACTATAAAATACAAAATTTCAGTGAAAGGAAGGGGAAAGGACATCCCCAGGACAAGCAGAACGTTGGTCCTTTACATATGCCACCCTGCATTTTCAAAGTTGGAGTCAAGGATGCGGGGGCCTTAAAACTCCCCTCTGGAGCAGATAACATCTCCTCATGCTGCTGTTTTAACACCTGCACAGTAGATGCTATCTCCCCCATAGAGGACTCTGTGCCCTGCACCTTTGACTCCGGTCTCTGTAGATGCACCTTCATGCCTTGGACCACCTCCAGGATCTGCCACAAGTGAGATTTAGAGGATACATCTTCTGCAACAGATCCTGCAGGATGATCGGGGGGACCTCAGGGCCAGGACCAATATTTGGCTTGCCCTGGGATTCGGTGGGTTAAATTAAAAGTGGGGGCAGGAAAGATGCAGGGGGAGAGCTGTCTTGTGGCATCTCAGCTAAAGAGCCAGATTCAATATCTTCTTGACCTGTAAAGAGGGGACGCCATTAGTATGCAGATAGATCTCATATTTAATTATCCACAGGATGCAGCTGCTAAGCCTGCTAGAATATTAATTAAATCCTGTCTTTTATGAAACTTTAAATATAAAATTTGCTATTTGGCTTTCTAACTGGAGTGCCCCTAGTCCTTGTTTTATCTGAAAGAGTAATAATAACTGATTCACATTTACCTGTTATAGTCCTTTCATTATTTTATAGACCTCTATCATATCCCCCCTTAGTCATCTCTTCTCCAAGTTGAACAGTCTTAACCTCTTTAGCCTTTCCTCATAGAGGAACATTTCCCTGCCCTTTATCATTTTGGTCACACTTCCCTCTATCTTTTGCAATGCATCTATATCTCTTTTTGAGATGCGGTGGCCAGAATCGCACATAGTACTCAAGGTAGTCTCTGCCTGCCTATATTATCAACTGTGTTAATAATATAGGCAGGCAGAGATTAAATAAATATTATTTTAGCTCTGTATTTATATTATTACTTATTAAAATTATTATAGTTATTATTAGTTAATACTTACCGCTGCCACTGGCTTTGGCGCAGCTGCTGCCTGGCTTGGCCCAGGTTGCCTCTCTTCAATGTTACTTGCTACAAGATAATGAGAGAGTAGAGATCATATTAGTTCTCCTGTTGACACAACAAAGTACTAAGACAACCTGTAAGCCAGGAGCAACATTGGCCACATTACTGTAGAAGGTCATTTGAGATAACAACGCCTTCCTTCAAATGTATTTCTAAACATTTTATTAGATATAATTTAATATCATGAAAAGCACACAGGTCAGCTGCACTAGCAGCCTGATCCTAGCAGCTAGGTAATTCCATTCCATACTCATAATACAGCATAATAAATCTTGTACAGCAGAAAATGAGAAAAGTAACTGTAACCCTACAGAGGGTTAGTTCTCAAGAAAATGAAAACATGGCCTAATAAAACTGAAGCAAAATGTGAGTACAGTATACTAGCACATAAAATGACATTTACAAATTTCAGATGCCAAACAGAGTTTTTAAAAAAAAAAGTATTATTTTTAGTGCAACACAATTCATTAACACCCACCCACTCAATTCAATTTCATAAAGACAACAGTGAGTAGATATGACACTGTCTTGAGTCACACTCTCCAAAAAATCAGAAAGTCAAACCCATCAGGCTACATTTGCTGGACCTCCTCAAGTCATTCTTTCTGGTGGAGCCTCTTCCTAAGGTCTTCTAGCTCCCTAGGGAATGAGTCTCCATGATTAAACTCCTCACAGAGGGCCCCTGCCTCTGTTAAACACGACAAGATTGGGCTGGGAGCCTGGAGGAATAAAAAGCATTTCCTCTTCTGGGAGGATTAGGCAGACAAGGAGGTCCACATCCTCCTTGCTAAAGTGGGGCTTCCTAGACCGAGCAGCACTCCTTGATGATACACCAACCAGGGGGTGATGAAGTCCTTTTTAGCCAGCTAAAATAAAGGACAAAGGGTAATAAAGATCAGAGATAGGGGGTAACTAAAGGGGAGGAGGGATGGGGGTTACTGTGAGATATATGGAGTGTCAGATGGGAGAGAGACTGGTTGGGGTGGTGACTGGTGAGAAGGTGCAGGGCCGGCGGAAGCACTAGGCGAACTAGGCGATCGCCTAGGGCGCTGAGCATTAGGGGGCGCCGAGCCGCTGACGGCCAATGGCCGCCGGTGGACGTCATCCCAATGGCAGATACACACAGCAAGAAGATCGCAGGGCCGTGGTACAGTCGCGTCTAAACATGCTGGTGCTACTCCTCCTTCCTGCCCGCGCGGCCCCGGAAGAAAAATGTTGCCGGAGCCGCGCGGGCAGGAAGGAGGAGAAGCAAGGAGGAGGAACATCAGCCAATGCAGAAACTTCTCCTCCTTCCTGCCCGCGCGGCCCCGGAAGAAAAATGTTGCCGGAGCCGCGCGGGCAGGAAGGAGGAGGAGGAGCATCAGCCAATGCAGGAACTTCTCCTCCTTCCTGCCCGCGCGGCCCCGGAAGAAAAATGTTGCCGGAGCCGCGCGGGCAGGAAGGAGGAGGAGCATCAGCCAATGCAGGAACTTCTCCTCCTTCCTGCCGGAGCCGCGCGGGCAGGAAGGAGGAGGAGGAGCATCAGCCAATGCAGGAACTTCTCCTCCTTCCTGCCCGCGCGGCCCCGGAAGAAAAATGTTGCCGGAGCCGCGCGGGCAGGAAAGAGGAGGAGCATCAGCCGCGTGCCGGAAGGAGGAGGAGCATCTGCCACGTTCAGAAGAGGATCAGCGCGGCTCGAGAAGACCGGGGCCGCTGCAGAGCCCATCCTGCAGTGGCCCGTGAAGAGGAGGCCCAGAGGTGAGAGAGAGAGACTGAGGGTTTGTACAGTGTGTATGAGATGAGTTGAGAGACTGTGTGTGTGAGTGAAGACCTGAATGTTTGCAGAGACAGCATGGGAGAGCCTTTGTGTGTGTGAGAGACAGCATGTGGTAGTGAGAGCCTGTGCTTGAGCAAGACAGCATGTGGGAGTGAGAGAGAGCCTGTGTGTGTGTGTGTGAGTCAGCATGTGACAGTGAGAGCCCGTGTGTAGGAATGATTGTATGAGAGAGAGCATGTGACAGTGAGAGCCTGTGCTTGAGCAGGACAGCATGTGGAAGTGAGAGAGAGCCTGTGTGTGTGAGTCAGCATGTGACAGTGAGAGCCTGTGTGTAGGAATGATTGTATGAGAGAGAGCATGTGACAGTGAGAACCTGTGCTTGAGCAAGACAGCATGTGGGAGTGAGAGTTAGACAGCATGTGCAAGAGAGAGACTGTGTATAAATGATTGTATGAGGGACAGCATGTGAGAATGAGTGCCTGTGTATGTGAGAGAGAGAAAGCATGTGAGAATGAGAACCTGACTGTGTGTTTGAGGGAAGCAGACAGATGGAGAGAAAATAAATATGTTATAAAAGGAATTGGCAAAAAAATAAGAAAGGGAAGGTGGAAAAAAAAAAGCCTGTGACCAACCGATTAGAAAACTAAGATCAGACAGCAAATGTAAAAAGAAATAAATTACTTTTTACTGATTGGAACATGTAATCTTTGGGAATGTGCAAGAGTAGCACTTTCTCTATGCGGATCTCACAATGTACGAGATCAGCATAGAGGAACTGGAAGCCCATGGGGCCTGCACAGAGGAGGCAGCAGAATGGGCTTCAGTGCCAATAGCAGCAATCAGCACCTCCGCAATAGCCATACAGCGGCAGTGACAGTGGCAGCAGAAGAATGAGAGAGGCTCTGAGGTTGCTGGCAAAAGAAAGAGAGGGGGTCTCTGCCTTTAGTGTGTGCATGTGTATGAATGGGAGTCTGCCTGGGGGTGTATGTGTGTGAATGCATGGGTGCCTGCCTGAGGGTGTGTCTGTGAATGAGAATGTATGGGTGTCTTCCTGGGGTTTGTATGTGTGAGAATAGGTGCCTGCCTGTTTGTGGTGTATGGGTGTGTGTGAGAATAAATTGGTGCCTGCCTGGGGGTCTGTGTGTGTGAGAATGAATGTGTGCATGCCTGGGGGATGGGGAGGGAGTGGTGTGAAAATGAATGGGAGCCTGCCTGGGGTTCAGTGTGAGAATGACTAGGAGCTTGCCTGTGTGTGTGTGTGTGTGTGTGTGAGAACGAGTGGGAGCTTGCCTGGGAGTGTGTGTTTGTGTGTATGTGAGGGAGCCAGTGAGAGTGAGAGCATGAATGTGTATGAGAAAATCCAGGGGAGTAAGAGTTTGTGTGGGGGTGTGTGTGGAGGGGGAGAGAGTGCCTTAGAGCCTGAGTGTGTCAGTGTCTGTGAGAGCGAGAGGTTATGGTTGGGTATAAGAGCATGAATGTGTATGTATGTGACAGTGTATGTGTGAGAGAGAATGGACATGTGAGTATGTGTGAGAGAGAGAGGATAACCTCCTAATCCTCGACAATATCAGGGTGACTGGAAATCAAGAGCTCCCATGTATGGACAGCAGGGGCTTTTTAAAATCCTTATTAATTTTAATTATTGTGTGTTATTTGATATATGTACTGTTTTGAAATATTTTATTGGTGTTTGGGAAATTGTAAAAAATGTATATGATTTTAATTAATAGAAATTCTATTTATCAGTAGTTTTAAAATATTTTATTAGTATGGTTTTACTATTATAACTGATGCTTTGTTTCTTGATTTTATTTGTTTTATGAGGAATGGTGGTTCTGTTTTTCCATTATTAATACACAGAGTCTGGCTTCTTGGGGTTTCCATTCCAGTTTTTGTCTAATTTGTGCTCCTTTATTTTGTATTCTGTATTTGGTGAGGGTCTGTCTCTGCTCTGTGTGTGTGACCACGATGAGAGATTCTGCTAGCATGTAGTGTCTGTATAGGGATCTATAGCAATCGGGTTTGTTTTGTTTCCTCAGTAGGTGGTGTATTGGTATTCTAGGACCCAGTGTAATATTTACCCTTGCTTTTTCACAGGTAGGGTTATTATTGTTTGAATCCTTGGTGTTATTACTGTTATGTTATGATGGGATTGCAGTATAGATTTTGGGTGTCTCTTTTGCGGTGCTTTATGTTAGTTCACAATGTGTCTGGCAGTGGAAGGTGTTTGTGCTGCTGTTACTGTGAGGTGACACCAGAATTTGAAAATATCTTTTAGTATGATGAGCTGTAAGGGAAACATCCAAGCTCCATTGTTTGGGGGAATTTCAGTGGATGCACAGAGATACAGAACTGGAGGTGCAGGATTTGTATTGACATTCTGTCCCTTCCTATATATTCCAGACTTCATTCTCATAATCATATAGAATTAGTTGAATGAGGCTATCAAATAATTTTATAGTAGTTTTACTAGAAGTGTGAAACTGGCCAGCTTTTTAAAATAATGCAGAGGACCCTTTGGACTTTTTTAACAACACTTTTTTTATAACCAATTTTAAAGCAGGATCCATGCTATAGAGGTGGGTGTGATGAAGAAATGTCATTTTGGCTCCCCCCCCCACCCAAAACAAATTCTTCTGTCTAGAGATGCCACTGATTTTCTGTGGCACACAAATGCATTAGCCCCCGGGCACTGGAGACCCTTGGTGCGCCACTGGGTGCGAGCCATATGGGGCCGCAAGTGGTGGCAAAGAGGAGTGGAGATTTGGCGGGCCGCAAGCAGTGCCCAATCTGCTCGCGACCCAGAAAACCCCAGTCAGCGGGCGTGATTGAGAATGAGGTAGGAGTCGGGGCCGAGACCGGGGGGGGGGGGGGGCGCAAGGAAGAAGGCTCGCCTAGGGCGCCAAATCCCCTTGCACCGGCCCTGAGAAGGTGGGGTAACTGGTGAGGGGGTTGAGTGACTGGGATGATTGTATGGAGTGATAGGTAGAAGAGAGTCTGGTTCAGGGTGATAACTGATGAGAGGGTAAACAACTGGCGTGACTGTATGGGGTGTCAGATGAGAGAGCATCTGGTCCAGGTGATGGCTGGTGAGAGAGAGAGTCAGTCTGGTATGGTAGTGGTAAGGGCAGTGATTGGTGAGAGGGTGAGTGACTCGGCTTACTGTATGGAGTGATAGGTGAGAGAGAGTCTGGTCCAGGTGGTGACTGATGAGAAACTGGTGTGATGGTGTGAATGTGTGTGTAGGTTCCTGAACTCCGTCCACTAGCACTCTTCAGTGCTTTTAGGTTTTCGCTAGTACATATAATGCTGATGTTTAGCAACTACGGAAAGGGGATGCGACATAAACTCCAAACAAGAAACTCATAGGGCCAACAGAGCTGCAGATAACCCAGTATCTGCCGAGAGAAAGGTGGAGCTGCTGTTACGTCTTTTCTGTGTGCAATATGAGGTCTCAGTTTCTGCTTCAGTGATTATCCTGAGAGATCATTTTGAAGCTATCTGTCCTGTTAGGAACAGTATTTCCTGGCATACAAATAAGTACTGCTGTTTATTACAATAACTTTGGGTTAAATATTGAATTTGACCCTTGTTTTACAGACAACAGTCGCAGTGGATTACAAAATTTAAATCTACCCCTGAGGAAGCTTTCCCACAAAACACTGGCCGTGCTGTTGGGCTCACTATGGGATAACTGTTTGGTTTTATTTGCTAAAAAAATAGAAAAAATATTTTTCATTAAAGGTGGATTGATTGATTAGTCCAGATGGTCTTAGCATTTTTTAGGCATGACACACCGTCAGGCTTGCTGACACCTTAGTTTCACATTTGGTATAAGGTTGTGTATTGACCGGATTTCTTAGAGGTTAGCAATTTGGTCCCATTTTTTGCTTTATTTAACTTAAGTCTGCCCCAGAATGCCTCTAACTTATCCAGCTAGCTTCTATCAGATTAAACAGTTAGCTGGATAAGCTGGCAGCATTCAGAGCGGCAGGAAGTTTAAAATCCACAATTTGTCCAGCTAAGTCCCAAACCTAGCTGGACCAACGTTTTCAATGTTGACATTGAAAAAATTAACTATGGAAGAAATGAGAACTTTTGTACTTCACCCTGAGTCAGTATGGGAGCTGGATGATTAGTCAAATAAATCAAATCAAATGAGTACTATTCAAAAAAAGAACACCCCGACTCCTCCTCTTCCGGGGCCGACTTCGCCCCGAAGTAGGTAGCGCAGGCGTGCACTACCTACTTTGGCTATCGCAGGCTTGCACTGGGATAGCCAAAGCCTACAATAGCCTTAGAAAATAAGGCCCTTCGGTGGATAAGTCTGAAAAATACTACTTGTCTGTCTAATTAGCACTTTTCTGACTTATCCAGGTATGTAAGGTAGCCAGGAAGGTCTAAAACAAAAGCACTATTTATCTGAATAAGTTCAAATTTGTCATCTAAGTAACGGCAAAAGTGCTATTTAGCCAGACAAGTAGGAATTTAACCAGATAAGAGTGCACAA
Source organism: Rhinatrema bivittatum (assembly GCF_901001135.1). Classification (NCBI taxonomy): domain Eukaryota; kingdom Metazoa; phylum Chordata; class Amphibia; order Gymnophiona; family Rhinatrematidae; genus Rhinatrema; species Rhinatrema bivittatum. The sequence goes on from NC_042623.1 coordinate 61,194,391, forward strand.
ATGATATAGCAGGGTATTTGTACTTCGGATTTTAAAGGGATATTCAAATAGATTTTATTTGTGATACTTAGAGTCATTTATCTCCTGTATGTTGGCTTTTACACGTGAAAATCAGGGGATTTTATAACATGTGCAGGGCAATGAAATTACCAGATTTTCCAATTAGTCTACCAGTTCGCTCAGTCCAATTGCAGCTCATGAAGACCCTCCTTGCTCTTCGGCCTGAAGTCCCCCCATTTCACCTAGACCCTTCACACAGTCATATTTTCACTTTTGAGATGTTTGCCATCACTTACACCAGATATTGAGCAAGTGTAAATATACAGAATAGATTTATGTGCGTTACTTTGGCAGATTGTAAAATATCTATCTATGCACATAACTGTTGGCTCCTCCCCAGAAGGGCCCTGGCCTACCCCTTTTTTAAAATGTGTATATTTACTCACAATCCCTGATATATGCGCATATGTTGCAGTTTTAAAAATAGCATATACTCGTGTACATGTTATCTTATGTGCACGTCTTATTTTTTTACATGTGCGTCTTTTGAAAATTCATCTCTTAGTGAATCAGGCATGTACAGCCATTTGAATAAGCTTGTTTTAAACAAGATAGGGGTTAGAGATTTTAGCCCAGCCCAAACTCCCTAAGTCAAAGCCAAACTTCATTAACAATCAGGTAAAAACCTTTTTTTTCCTAAGAAACTGACCTACCTAGAGCCCTGTTCTGATACTTTATTTATTTATTTATTTAAACTTTTTTTATACCAACCTTCATGAAAAATATCATATCAAATTGGTTTACAATGAACAGTGTGATAAGAAACTTTAACTTTAACCTTAACATAAATAAGCATAAACAAGTTGTAGGAAAGTTACAATAAAACAGGGGTAATGGGTAGAGGAGAAGAATGCGCTAGAGGCGGAAAATATAACTTAATGAGGCACAAAGTAAAAGTAGACTTCCCACCATGGAAATCAAACTGTTTTCAAATCTTCAGAAATGGGAGAAAGCCTTGGAATATCTAGTCCAAGCTGCATTAAACTTTGATATGGGTTATATTAGTTTTGATGCCGAGTTGGTATGTTAATGTCCTCTTCAGTTTCAATGTAGGAAATCCAAATGCAGGAAAGCAAATTATGATGCCATCAGCTATGCAACAGTTTGCTCATTAAGATGGCATGACAATTCAGCTTTAAATCACGGATACCACAGTGTCTTAAAAATGTCCATACACTACCTTCCCAGACATCTGATTTGCCTCTTTGTTTTAGAGGATAATGCCACCAAAATCTACACAGTTCAGGATTTTTTTTTTTTGTAAAAGTGGATGTTCCTAAAAATAGTTATTTTTGCGAGGGCAATCTGATTAAAGTACATATTTGCTGCTTTGAAAAGCCTTCTCATTTTTCCAGTAATAATGATGCTCATGTAAGAGTTCCCATGGAATTCTCTGTCATCTCTAAATAAAGCTATCAGCGAACCTACAGGCTGGGCACTGAATTAATATTATTCGGCTGAATTTCTTATTCTAGACAGGTAGACTGCACAAATTCTCATCAAGCCATACTGCTCCAAGCTTAGAAAGTACATGGACAGGGGCAATGGAAACTATCTTTAATAATAATTATTTGATTATTAGCCCTTACAAATAGTGTTCAAGAGGGCTTACTGCATTTTTAGAATTCAGGAACAAAAGTCTGTTCCCTGGAGCGCTTAGAATTTAACAGTTGAATTTTAAAAGCCCTATGTGCGCCAAAGCAAGGAAATATGCATTGTGCGGGTTTTAAGAGGCGCCCGGGAACGTGCATATCTTCCGGTACATGAATAAAATGTATTTTTCATAAAAGGGCGGGGTACGGGCATTCCAGGAAATATGAATGAAACCAGCGCGTAAGTATTTACGCACACCAGCTTGCGCCAGGGTCTCTATCCGTGTAACTTTACCTCTGCTATGGGCAGTGTGTAAGTCATGAAACAAAAAAAAACTAGGCTAGTCAGTGGAGTTTTAAGGGTTGGGGCTCATAGGGTAAAAGAGAGGTAAGTTAGCTAAGAGGTTTAGGAAGTCCTCTCCTTTACCGAGACGACCTGGGAACAAACTGGGGAAACAGGTGATTGCGTCGGCACTCGTATCTACTAAAATCCCCTCCACTTACGTGATTGAGGCGGCATTTGCATGCAGATGCACATGTCAACATAAAATCGTGTGCATAAGTATGTGCCTATAGCCGATTTTAAACCATGTGGGCACATGCATGGGTATGTTATAAAATCGCCGCGTCCATGTGTGTGAGCCAGCACTCACGTGCATTTGTGATCCTGCGTGCAGATCTTAAAATTCACCTTTAAGGGAGTACCTGAGGTAATAGGGCGATAAAGTAAGTTGCCCAAGCTCACGACGAATTCCAGTGGGGGAAGTGGAATTTGACCCCTGCTGTAACTGGTTTTTAGCCCATTGTTCTAACTACTAGGCCAGAAGCAGAAAAGGAGAAAACAGAGAGGTGAGGAAGGAGAGAAGTGAAAACAAATATTTAGTGAAACAGTGCATTCTCTTTTGCTTTATTTTTTCCTACAATGTGTGTATGTATGGCTGTTATCTGAGCTTGACATAAGTATCACATTGCTTTTGGCTCCTGAATGCTTGACTACTCTAATATTTTTGAAATGCTGGAATATATTGTGCTGCTTCTGAATGTTTTTCTGAGTAACATACCATATTCTGCTATCACAATGGGCTCTTTCTTGTATTGTGAGTGCGGCCAAAAACATAACTCATGTAGTGCCAATTAAGCTTTTCTTAAGACACCAAGCTTAAGCACCACCTCTCAGTGTTTGTTTCATGAACTCAGCACACCTGTAAACTTATGTTATATGAATGAAGGCTCAGTGTGACTCGCCCAGGAGCTTTTCTAATGGTGACCTTACACCATGCACGGTACAGCTGAAAATGTAAAACAGGACAAATTAAAGTATGATCTAGGTTTTCTCATCCCATTAGTGAAAAAAGCCCTCAAGACATCTCATTTGCAGCAGAGAGATTTGTTGCACTATCATGCATGATCATTTTAATAGAAAATTCTTTTATTTTCTCTCACATAGCCAGTAATAATGTCATGGTTCTTGTTCCTTAATCCAAAGAATTTACAGAGAGAACACAATTGGTGCTCATTGTACCTATCTTAGAAGGCTGAATGGCTGAGCCACTCATGCTAGGCTCTGAACCTGAGAATAACAGGTTTAAACAGCTATTACAGAGGGTAATTTCCAAAAGGCCACATAAGCTGAGGTTTGTGAGTACCTTTTTACCAACAAACATTAGTCACAATGTTCAAAGTGGATTTTTGTGCATCAATCTGTTTTGAAAATGTACGGGTGTGCGCGTAGACTCCTGCAGCATACAGCGCTGGATAACTTTGTGCACGTGGATTTACATGCATACTTTAAAAAATCGACAGTATGTGTGTACATCCTTTCCCTGCCCCCACTGTGTGTGCCCCCCCCCCCCCCGCCGAAAGCCTACTTACTATGCACATACAAATGCATGCAAAATTGTGTTTCATGCATCCTTTTACACACATACAGCCCACATTGTTTTTCAAACGGGGATTTAAGCAAGAAACTGGGGTTTCTGCACGTATATCCTTTTGAAAATGACCCCATCATGCAGAAACCTTAGAACTGACATGCTTTCCAGACAGCACGAGAACTGCCCAGTTCACAAATACTATTTGCTATAAACATTCAACTTAAAAGACAGGAAGGGGGAGGAGAAGGAGGCTACATGATGCTGTAGCAGTGAGCGGGTGGCAATGCGCCTGATTAGCTCCTGCCTTCCCCGATCTATTTATAGATTTTAAACCTTTCCTTGGATTTGGGTCAGCAATGGCTGACAAAGGAGTGAAAAAATCAATTCCTATGCTATGGGGATTTAGGCCTCATGGTCAACACATTCCAGTTGGAAAATTACAGTAGATAAGTTAATGGCGACAGAGGAAGGGGGGGGGGGGGGGTTTGGAGGAGGAGGTGGCCTTATCAGCCCATGAGCTGCCGAGTGAGATGGTGGATGCCATGCGCGCTCTATTGCAACAACTGGCAGATAAAATCCACTCTAGTTTAAAAGCATGGCTTGAGCGGGTGGGGAATTGACTTGGGTAGCTTGTGTCTACGGTGGGGAAGGTGATGGCGTGGGTGAACAACATGGAGGAGTGCATAGAAGATATGGAAATCTCCCTCACCTCAACAATGCAGCGCCTGGAGGTTTCGCAAAGGACTACAAATGCACGGCAGAGAAACTCGATGATATAGAGAATAGACATCACTGAAATAATCTGTGCAGTGTGGGCCTTCCAGAGCGAATTTAGGGAGGTAATTCAGCAGGTTTTTTAACCAAATGGCTCCCCGCGATGTTAAACCTGGACTGCCTGATTAAAACAGACCAAGCACACAGGGCGCTGACACCTCTTCCTGCGGAAAATGGCTGACCCCGAGCTATGATCATGTGCCTTGATCACTATGGTGATAAGAATCGCATTTTGGAGCCAGCAGAAGAATTAAGGAAGTCACCTACCAGAGGAAGTGCGTCCTTTTTCAGGACTTTTCTGTGGAGGTGCAGAAAAGACATCAGAGCTTCACGGATGTGAAGAAAGAGCTGCAAAAGAAGGGGCTGCTGTATGCTCTGCTTTACCCGGCAAGGCTTCAGGTCACCCACAATGGCATCACATTGATGTTTACGGAGGCTAACGTTGCAACGCGCTTCATTCAGCAGATGGAGTGGCCTGAAACTGTGTATCCTTTGGATATAATCCATGATTAACGCAGAGTGAGCGCATGGCTGCGGTTGGAGGGGTTGGGACATATGTGCAATTATTAGGATGGGGGAGGGCTGTAATTAAGGAAGTTAATAAAGCTGTTTAATAAGGTGTGGCTCAGGGGGGTTGGTAGTAGGGGAGAAGGGTGTGTGGGATAATGTTATTTTCCTTGCCAGCTTGATGCTTCAGCTGGTATCAGCTGACCACGTGGTATCTGTTGGCTTGGATGGAGGACCTTTTGTGGGTGACACAGCCTCGAGCAAAGCACGGATGAACGGGGTTGTTATTTCATACTGTCCTGGCAAGGCGGCTGGCACAACAGGGTGGCGATCGCCTTTGTTCTACGCTGTGAGTCAATACACGCAATGGATCATATCACAATCAGGCAAAGGACAATGCGGGGGGGGGGGGGGGGGGGGGGTGGACTTTGGCATTGGTGGGGGAGGAGCAGGGGGCAGGGAAGGTTATTTCTGTCTATGCAGGGAGGGGGAGGAGGGGAGAGTTTGTATATTTCAAAATGAAATTTTCACAGTGGGGGTTAAAATCTGGTGGTTTCGTTGGTGTTGCTGGGTCTCAGGGGCTCTTTCATCCAGGAACACTGACAGGTCAGGGGGTGGGAGGGTGGGCACAAGGAGGCAGTGCGGGTTTTGTGGGGATGGTGGTTGTCGATAACTGGAAAGTTCCTTGCTGAATCCTGTGGCTGCAAATACTGGGGGTGCTGTTTAGGGTTGTTGTTGGGGTCCCCCAGGGGGTACTAGAGAGAGTTAAATAAATGGTTGAGAGAAGTGTGACACTGCAAGTCTGGTCTAAATGCTACTTACCATCTCTCCCATGGCTAGCAAGATGGTAAATCTTCTCTCCTGAATGTTCAGGGCATAGGGATTCTGGTTAAGCAGAGACGGATACTGAAAGCCAAAGGTTCAAAGAGAGCATTCTTGCAGGAGACCCATCTTTCGCAGTCGCAGCACATGAAGCTCGGTGCGAGAAGGTGGGAGGGGTATTCTCCTCCTCCTATAACTCTAAGAGTAGAGGGGTAGGTGTCCTCGTCCACAAGGTTCTCCCCTTAATGGTTACAAAGTTTTAGCTGATCCGGGGAAGGGGGGCAGATATGTTGCTATGAAATGTATTGTATATGAACAAAGGTTTGCATTGGTCAATGTTTATGCGCCAAATGAGGGCAAGGAAGTATTCTACAGGAAAACCTGTCATCACTCCTGTACATTATGGGTGAGGATTGGAACCTATGTCTGGCCCCGGGGCTGGATCGTTCTTCGGGCTCTGGCAACAAATTCCAGAGCTTAATCGTGCATTGAGTGAAAAATAATTTTCTCTGATTAGTCTTAAATGTGCTTCTTGCTAACTTCATGGAGTGCTCCTAGTTCTTCTATTATCCGAAAGTGTAAATAACCGATTCACATCTACTCGTTCAACACCTCTCATGATCTTAAAGACCTCTATCATATCCCCCCTCAGCCATCTCTTCTCCAAGCTGAACAGCCCTAACATCTTCAGCCTTTCCTCATAGGGGAGCTGTTCCATCCCCTTTATCATTTTGGTTGTCCTTCTCTGCACCTTTGCCATCGCAACTATATCTTTTTTGAGATGCGGCGACCAGAATTGTACACAATATTCAAAGTGTGGTCTCACCATGGAGAGATACAGAGACATTATGACATTTTCCGTTTTATTAACCATTCCCTTCCTAATAATTCCTAACATTCTGTTTGCTTTTTTGACTGCTGAAGCACACTGAGCTGACAATTTCAAAGTATAATCTACTATGATGCCTAGATCTTTTCTCTTGGTTGGTAGCTCCTAATATGGAACCTAACATCGTGTAACTAAAGCAAGGGTTATTTTTCCCTATATGCAATACCTTCCACTTGTCCACATTAAATTTCATCTGCCATTTGGATGCCCAATCTTCCAGTCTTGTAAGGTCTTCCTATAATATATCATAATCTGCTTGTGATTTAATTACTCTGAATAATTTTATATCATCCAGAAATTTGATTACCTCACTCGTCATATTCCTTTCCAGATTATTTATAAATATATTGAAAAGCACCGTTCCAAGTACAGACCCCTGAGGCACCCTGTTTACCCTTTTCCACTGAGAAAGTTAACCATTTAATCCTACTCTCTGTTTCCTGTCTTTTAGCCAGTTTGCAATCCATGAAAGCACATCGCCTCCTATCCCATGACTTTTTAGTTTTCTTAGAAGCCTCTCATGAGGGAGTTTGTCAAACACCTTTAAAATCAAAAGTATGCATGTAAATCTGAACTCTGCCCAAACTCTGCCTGCTGGACCATCTCTTTTTCAGAAGCAGAAAAGTACACGTGCAATAGAGTTACCTGCTGGTTCGCAAATATTGGCAAATATGTGCATTTTATATGTGTAAATGGCTTTGAAAATTCCGCCCTAAAAAATGAATCTCAGAATGTCAGCTCACCTATCTCCATTGCTTCCTCTTACCCATCTCTATACTATCTATTTTTTTTGTGCAGATTATTTTCTTATTAATCAAAATAAATGTTTTTGATTGAAAAGAGATATATTAAAAAACTGAAATCAAAATTTGAGCATCTCATTGAAACACATTTACAAAATGTCAATTGCATTATTCTTTTATTTTGCAGGGCAAGATTATATATAAAAAAAAATTGCAATTCTGGAAGATATAAACTGAGTTAAATAATTATTGTTGAAGAAATAGTAGTAATTGTACAAGAGCCATGAATATCACAGAGTCAAGTACATTGTAATTGAGAAAAACATCCAATTACATAGTTGTTACAGAAACCATTTACAATTTGTAAATAAAAGCTTATTGTAGAAATGTTCACTCCTTATTATCTTTCTCAGGCCCATTGATGATGGCATAATCATGGAGCAAACTATGGATCAGTTTGTGGCCTGAATGAACACTACCTCTATCTGGAGCATGAGACAGTTTCTGGCAAAGAGGAGGGTGTTCTTGATGTAGCAAAGGAGCCTCCAAGAATCTTGGAAGGATCCCCAGCAGTGAGCCTTTGGAAACAGCCCATAGAACACTAAATGGTGGGTTACATCCTTATTTGGGATGCAGTCTCTGAGTTCAGAGTTCATGGCCCTCAATAAGTTCAATGTGAAGGGTCACTTCCAGAACAACTGAAGAATTGTTTCATCTGCTTTGAAACCCCTATGGCAGTGTCAGTTCCTGCAGAAGCCTTGTATGCATAAAAGTCCCTGAATAGCCTTCCATGTGATATTTTTGAGTGGGTTTGTCAGTTTCCTGGATGTAATATTCTTCTACACAGTGGTTCAGTTGATTTTCAGTAGGTTGCTCCCAGATTCTGTCATGTCCTATGGGGTAGATTTTCAGAGCCCTGCTCGCCTAAATCCGCCCAAAACCGGGCGGATTTAGGCGAGCAGGGCCCTGCGCGCCGGGAAGCCTATTTTACATAGGCCTCCCGGCGCGCGCAGAGCCCCGGGACTCGCGTAAGTCCCGGGGTTCTCGGAGGGGGGCGTGTCGGGGGCGTGTCGGGGGCGGGCCCGGTCGTCGCGGCGTTCCGGGGGCGTGTCGGCAGCGTTTTGGGGGCGGGTACGGGGCGTGGCTACGGCCCGGGGGCGTGGCCGCGCCCTCCGTACCCGCCCCCAGGTCGCGGCCCGGCGCGCAGCAGGCCCGCTGGCGCGCGGGGATTTACGTCTCCCTCCGGGAGGCGTAAATCCCCCGACAAAGGTAAGGGGGGGGTGTAGACAGGGCCGGGCGGGTGGGTTAGGTAGGGGAAGGGAGGGGAAGGTGAGGGGAGGGCAAAGGAAAGTTCCCTCCAAGGCCGCTCCGATTTCGGAGCGGCCTTGGAGGGAACGGGGGGAGGCAGCGCGGCTCGGCGCGCGCAGGCTATACAAAATGGGGTAGATTTTCAGAGCCCTGCTCGCCTAAATCCGCCCAAAACCGGGCGGATTTAGGCGAGCAGGGCCCTGCGCGCCGGGAGGCCTAGTTTACATAGGCCTCCCGGCGCGCGCAGAGCCCCGGGACTCGCGTAAGTCCCGGGGTTCTCGGAGGGGGGCGTGTCGGGGGCGTGTCGGGGGGCGGGCCCGGTCGTCGCGGCGTTCCGGGGGCGTGTCGGCAGCGTTTTGGGGGCGGGTACGGGGCGTGGCTACGGCCCGGGGGCGTGGCCGCGCCCTCCGTACCCGCCCCCAGGTCGCGGCCCGGCGCGCAGCAGGCCCGCTGGCGCGCGGGGATTTACGTCTCCCTCCGGGAGGCGTAAATCCCCCGACAAAGGTAAGGGGGGGGTGTAGACAGGGCCGGGCGGGTGGGTTAGGTAGGGGAAGGGAGGGGAAGGTGAGGGGAGGGCAAAGGAAAGTTCCCTCCAAGGCCGCTCCGATTTCGGAGCGGCCTTGGAGGGAACGGGGGGAGGCAGCGCGGCTCGGCGCGCGCAGGCTATACAAAATCGATAGCCTTGCGCGCGCCGATCCAGGATTTTAGTGGATACGCGCAGCTCCGCGCGTATCTACTAAAATCCAGCGTACTTTTGCTTGAGTCTGATGCGCAAGCAAAAGTAGGCTGATCGCGCTTCTTTTAAAATCTACCCCAATCGATAGCCTTGCGCGCGCCGATCCAGGATTTTAGTGGATACGCGCGGCTCCGCGCGTATCTACTAAAATCCAGCGTACTTTTGCTTGAGTCTGATGCGCAAGCAAAAGTAGGCTGATCGCGCTTCTTTTAAAATCTACCCCTTAGTGTATATAAGAAACAATGTAAACTATACGTTTGTCAGATATGTTTTATTGTAGTAATAAACAGTTTCCTAATAATGTTAAAAGTTTGCATTCAAATAATCGGGGGCTAAAAGGTATTCAGTCAGTAGGTCCTTACCCTTTATATTGTGATTGTCATTGAGTGCGTTACACCTCTGATTTAATTGTAGCTAAGGATAGATAAAGAGGGTAATTTTATATCGCCCTGCATAATAGTAAATTCTGCATGCGCAATACAGATGCAGATTTTACCATGGATTTTCAAAGTGAACTTATGCACATACGGCCTGATCCAGCTATAGACTGGGCAAACTGGTGGATGAACTGGTAAAACTGGTCATGGCTTGGACGTGCACCTGTTATAAAATTCCATCACTTGCGTACCTCAAAGTCAACATTTCCTTGCTTCTTAAAATTAGGAGCATATATATGCACACCTGGCCTATTTTACAACATGTATGTGTACTTTTGCACACGATATAAAATTTCAGCACATCTGGCCACGCACCCATATACACATGTGTATAGGTCAGTGATGGCTAACCTATGACACGCGTGTCAGAGGTGACACGCCGAGCCGTTTTGGCTGACACGCACAGCGTTTCGAGGACTATAAGGAATTTTTTTTTTTTTTATCGGCTGCGCCGAGCCTTTTCTTTTTCAGCTGCGCCGAGCCTTTAAATGTGTTTTTTAGTTTCCCCCTACCCTCCACCAATGCCCCCGGGCGCAGGGAGGCTCATGCGTCGCAGCGATGAGGCTCAAGACAACGCGCTGATGCTCCTCCTTCCTGCCTGTGCGGCCCCAGAAGTAAACGTTGCCGGAGCCGCGTGGGCAGGAAGGAGGAAGCGAATCAGCGCGTGCAGAAGAGGAGGAGCCGCCGCGGGTCGCTGCGAATCCCAAGTCGCAGCGGCCCAAGAAGAGGAAGAGGCCCGGTAGCAGGGCTGCCGCGGCCCGAGAAGATCAGGGCCGCTGCAGAGCCCATCCTGCGGCGACCCGCGAAGAGGAGGCCCAGAGGTGAGAGAGGCTGAGGGCCCGTAGAGTGCGTGTATGAGGTGAGTTGAGAGAGAGGACCTGAATGCAGAGACAGCATGTGAGAGCCTGTGTGTGTGTGTGTGTGTGTGAGAGAGAGAGAGAGAGCATGTGCCAGTGAGAGCCTGTGTATATGAATGATTGTATGAGAGAGCATGTGCCAGTGAGAGCCTGTGTGTATGAATGATTGTATGAGAGAGAGCATGTGCCAGTGAGAGCCTGTGTGTATGAATGATTGTATGAGAGAGAGCATGTGCCAGTGAGAGCCTGTGTGTATGAATGATTGTATGAGAGAGAGCATGTGCCAGTGAGAGCCTGTGTATATGAATGATTGTATGAGAGAGAGCATGTGCCAGTGAGAGCCTGTGTATATGAATGATTGTATGAGAGAGCATGTGCCAGTGAGAGCCTGTGTGTATGAATGATTGTATGAGAGAGAGCATGTGTCAGTGAGAACCTGTGTGTATGAATGATTGTATGAGAGAGAGCATGTGCCAGTGAGAGCCTGTGTATATGAATGATTGTATGAGAGAGAGCATGTGCCAGTGAGAGCCTGTGTGTGTGAGAAAGAGAAATGCATGTGAGAATGAGAACCTGACTGTGTGTTTGAGGGAAGAAGATGGAGAAAAAAGAAACAGAAAAAAAGACAATATAAAAGGAATTGGCAAAAAAATAAGAAAGGGAAGGTGAAAAAAAAGCCTGTGACCAACCAATTAGAAAACTAAGATCAGACAGCAAAGGCAAAAAAAAAAAAATGTACTTTTTAGTGATTGGCACATGTACTCTTTGGGAATGTGCAAGAATAGCACTTTCTCAACGGATCTCACAATGTACGAGATCAGCATGGAGAAAGTGGAAGCCCACGGGGCCTGCACAGAGGAGGCAGCAGAATGGACTTCAGTGTCAGTAGCAGCAATCGGCACCTCCGCAATAGCCACGCGGCATCAGTGACAGTGGCAGCAGAGGAATGAGAGAGGTTCTGAGGTTGCTGGCAAAAGAGAGGGGGGGGTCTACCTTTAGTGTGTGAATGTGTATGAATGGGACTCTGCCTGGGGGTGTATGTGTGTGAATGCATGGGTGCCTGCCTGGGGGTCTGTGTGTGTGAGAATGAATGTGTGCATGCCTGGGAGATGGGGAGGGAGTGTTGTGAACATGAATGGGAGCCAATAAAAGAAACCGACTGACAGATGAAGTTTGTAACGCTTGCTTGGACTTGAAGTGTACGAAATACCAACCTTCAATTGAAGATTTAGCCAATGAAATTCAGCAACAAAAAAGTCACTAAGCAGGTAAGGTAAAGAATTATTTGTTTTTGCTTTATTAATAAATACAGTATATATATTAAAATTATAACTTTGTTGATTAGAGCTACAAATATCACAAAATTATGGATTTTTCTAGAAGTGACACACCACCCGAGTTATGCTCGGTTTTTTTATGAATTTTGACACACTGAGCTCAAAAGGTTGGCCATCACTGGTATAGGTGCCTGACACCCGTTTTAAAATTACCATCCAAAATGTGGGTTTTACTCATGTAAATGCATTTTACTCCTGTAAGTGGGCTTTTGAAAATTGCTATAGCATATGCCATTGAATTGTCCATAGGAAATTCATGAGTAAGTGCACTTTATGCATGTAAATGCTTTTTAAAATTGCTATGATACTATGTTACCTTTAAACATGTAACTCCTTGTAAAATTACGTCCATAATGTTCTCTTTGAATATTCTTCCCTAATTGACTGGATATGTGCAGAATTGTCCATGTACAAGACTGTAATTGTTCCAATGAAGGCCATAACTCACGTGTGGAAACTTAAATGTATAGTTTCAAAAATACAAAAGCATGCATTCCCATTGCAGTTTTGCCCTCCACAAAACCCACTCCCATTGCTCATAAAAGCATGTGCGAAATTGGATTATTTAGTTATTTATTTGCAATGTTTTATATTCCACCATACATCATGTACAGGATGGAGTACAATCATTACATTTAAATTTTGTTCGGTTGGTATCTTCTCCTACACATAAAGCAGGGTATGTGTTGGATCTATTGTTTTGCCATCAAAAATAGGGCAAGGCCATAACCCTTGATGCTATACACAAATTAATTAATTCATTAATTTTGTTTCATGTGGTTCTATCAACAATGAGTCATAATTGTATCATCCTTTCTTCTAAATTGTGTCATCTTTTGGTCAATTTGGCCTGTTTTAATCAAGATTTGCTTCCAAAAGTTGAATCGGTCCTCTTTAATTCTAGTACAGATTTATTGGCTACACAAGAAGTAGTTCAAGAATGGAATGCTTCATTATCAGGCAATTATAATTCGTTCTGTCCTATTCAATCTGTGTCAATATGGTCTGCTTGTAAAGAAGCTGCCTGGTTTTCTAAGGTTTTGGTAGTTCAGAAAAGAGAATTGCGAGCTTTAGAAAGGAAATGGAGAAAGAGGCAAGACAGCTCTTTATAACAGCATTAGAGGAAAAAGATGAAAGACTATAAAAGGAACTGGAGTTTGTTAAAAAACAAACAAACTACCTTTTATACCTTAAAGACTGAGAAATCTTTGAACTGTCCAAGAGAGCTCTTTTCGGTGGTAAAATGTCTTTCTGCTAGACCAAATGTCCATTCACAGTTACAGCCTAGGTGGTTGCTAATTATTTTTTTGGAGAAAGTGACAAAAATTAATTCTCATTGGGCATCGAATAGCTTATCTGTTATTGTGGCCTCTGTTGGTATTTCTAATATTGCTCCCAAATGGTTAGATTTTGACACCTTTTCACTTTGCAAACTTAACGAACCATGTTGCACTTATTCTTCACTTGATCCCTGCCCGTTTGCAGTTGTAAAATGTTTAAAAGATCATATATATGATCTCATTAAGCAAATTGTAAATTCATCATTACTTGAGGGCATTTTTCCTTGTGCACTGAAAGATTCTGTGGTTAGACCGATTCAAAAAATGCAGCTATATCACCTAATGTAATCACTAATTACAGGCTGATTTCCAATTTGTGTACTGTACTTTAGGGAAGACACTGGAAAAATGCATCTTAAAACAGCTTGATGATTTTCTACTCGAATATTGTGTACTAGATAACCACCGATATGATTTTCTTGTGCACATAGTACAGAACTATTACTTCTTTCTCTTCACAATAAGCTTTTATCTTGTATGGATCAGGGTATCCCTGACATTTGGTGTAGCTTAATCTCACCGCAGCATTTGGCACCTTAGATTAAGCTTTGTTAATTTCATGTTTAAATCAAGTGTAGGAGGGAACATGTTGGCCTAGCTCCAGTCATTTCCTTCAAATAGAAGTAAATGCATGCAGATTGGCAACTTCAGATCTCAGTGGAAGCTAATAAAATGTGGAGTTCCGCAAGATTCAGCCCTCTCTACTGCACTTTTTAATATATATGTCATGATTTCACCTGTTATTCAGTCTCTCCATACACTTTTGATTAATAAAAGGACTAGGGGGCACTCCATGAAGTTAGCAAGTAATACATTTAAGACTAATCGGAGAAAATTCTTTTTCACTCAATGCACAATAAAGCTCTGGAATTTGTTGCCAGAGGATGTGGTTAGTGCAGTTAGTGTAGCTGGGTTCAAAAAAGCTTTGGATAAGTTCTTGGAGGAGAAGTCCATTAACGGCTATTAATCAAGTTTACTTAGGGGTAGATTTTCAGAGCCCTGCTCGCGTAAATCCGCCCAAAACCGGGCGGATTTACGCGAGCAGGGCCCTGCGCGCCGGGAAGCCTATTTTACATAGGCCTCCCGGCGCGCGCAGAGCCCCGGGACTCGCGTAAGTCCCGGGGTTCTCGGAGGGGGGCGTGTCGGGGGCGTGTCGGGGGGCGGGCCCGGTCGTCGCGGCGTTCCGGGGGCGTGTCGGCAGCGTTTTGGGGGCGGGTACGGGGCGTGGCTACGGCCCGGGGGCGTGGCCGCGCCCTCCGTACCCGCCCCCAGGTCGCGGCCCGGCGCGCAGCAGGCCCGCTGGCGCGCGGGGATTTACGTCTCCCTCCGGGAGGCGTAAATCCCCCGACAAAGGTAAGGGGGGGGTGTAGACAGGACCGGGTGGGTGGGTTAGGTAGGGGAAGGGAGGGTAAGGTGAGGGGAGGGCAAAGGAAAGTTCCCTCCGAGGCCGCTCCGATTTCGGAGCGGCCTTGGAGGGAACGGGGGGAGGCAGCGTGGCTCGGCGCGCGCAGGCTATACAAAATCGATAGCCTTGCGCGCGCCGATCCAGGATTTTAGCCGATACGCGCGACTACACGCATATCTACTAAAATCCAGCGTACTTTTGTTTGCGCCTGGAGCGCAAACAAAAGTAGGCTGTTCGCGCTTGTCTGAAAATCTACCCCTTAGGGAATAGCCACTGCTATTAATTGCATCAGTAGCATGGGATCTTCTTAGTGTTTGGGTAATTGCCAGGTTCTTGTGGCCTGGTTTGGCCTCTGTTGGAAACAGGATGCTGTGCTTGATGGACCCTTGGTCTGACCCAGCATGGCAATTTCTTATGTTCTTATGTTCTTAAGGTTCAGCCTGTTATGCAGTCTTCCTTCTACCAGGGGTCCTCAGCAAGCATCACCTATAACCATACCAAGTACCTCCTTGCTGATCACTCTACACCCAAGCCTCAGCCCAAATTAATCCAGCCTTGTCAGTACCCCATGCCTCTTCATGGAGTTACCATTGGCTCTCTGACCTGGCCACTCTTACCACAGTACCTTGTTCCTTTCTCTGTGGCCTCCGGGCCTGCTCCTACCTTGTGCCTTGTCTTGCGGCCTACTCAGACCTTTCCTTGCCTTGTGGCCTCTGGGCCTGCTCTTACCTTGTACCTTGCTCTGTGGCCTTCTCAAGCCTTTCCTTGCCTTGTGGCCTCCAGGCCTACTGCCTCACTTAGTGGCCTCTGGGCCTTAAGCATAGCAGCCTGTGGACTTTCCGCCTTGCAGCTTCAGGCCCTCTGTGTTCTCTATTCTGTGTTGTCCTTACCTAGTCCTTGTCTGGTCCAGTACATGTCTGCCTTGCCTCAGTATCCTGCCCCAGTCTGTGTATGTATCCAGCCCCAGTTCTTTCTCAGTATCTAGTCCCAGTCTGCACTTGTATCCAACCCCAGTACTCGCTCTGCATTCTACTGTCAGCCTGTTCCAGTATCCAGTACTCAGCTTCCATCCTGTGTTTGCCCTTAGTGTCTCCGTTGTCCTACCCTTGTCCTCAGCCCTGCCCAGTCGGTATCCAGGCCAGCCCAGCCTGACGAGTACCTATTCAGTGCAGCCTGCCTAGCACCTGTTTCAGCTCAGCTTGGCCTGTACTAGCTCCAGTTCAGCCCTCCTTATACTGATATCCAGTAGGGGTGTGAATAGTGTGATCGATCATCTTAACGATCGATTTTGGCTGGGGGGGGGAGGGAAATCTGATCGTCGTGTTTTTATTTTGTTAAAAATCGTAAATCGGGAAAACCGGCACACCAAAAAAACCCTAAAACCCACCCCGAACCCCCCCAAAATGTTTTAAATTACCTGGGGTCCAGTGGGGTGGTCCCGGCACGATCTCCCTCTCTCTGGCCACGACTGCGTTAAGAGAAATGGCGCCGGTGGCCCTTTGCCCTTATCATGTGATAGGGCAAAGGTAGCGCCGGCGCCATTTTGGTTCCTGGCTCCTGACGTCACGCGTGCAGGAGATCACCCCCGCTGGACCCCCAGGGACTTTTGGCCAGCTTGGGGGGGGCCTCCTGACCCCCACAAGACTTGCCAAAAGTCCAGCGGGGGTCCGGGAGCGACCTCCTGCACGCGGGCCGTATTGCCAATCTTCAAAATGGCGCCGGCGCTACCTTTGCCCCTTCACATGATAAGGGCAAAGGGTCACCGGCGCCATTTCTCAACGCAGCCGTGGCCAGAGAGCTGGAGATCGCGTCGGGACCCCCCCCCCCCCCACTGGATCCCAGGTAATTTAAAACATTTGGGGGGGGTTCGGGAGGGTGGGGGATTTGTTTTAAAGGTTTGGGGTGGGTTTTAGGGTTTTTTTGGTGTGCCGGTTTTCCCGCGCCCTATTTAACGATACAATACAAATGCCCCTGACGATAAATCGGGGGCATTTGTATTGTATCGTGCACTCTAACGATTTTGGACGATTTTAAAATTATCTGACGATAATTTTAATCGTTCAAAAATGATTCACATCCCTAATATCCAGGCAGTGACTGTCCTCAGTATCCAACTGGTCCTGCTTTGTCCTGCCTACCCAGCCTTGTCCAGCCTGCCCAGCCTTGTCCAGAATGTCCTGCCTCACCCAGCCTGCCTTACCTTGCAACCATGACAGACAAGCCTACTGGTCCCCAGAACCCAAGGGCATCAATCTGCGGGGGAGGGAGCTGGCATTGCAGAAGACAAACCTAAGCCCAGCCTAGCAGTCCTACACTGCTCTTGAGGGGTGCTCTCTGAGTCCAGCCTGCACCCGCAAGACAATATACTTACAGTCTAATTGTAAGGTTTTTAAGGAATTGAAGATTTTTTTATCTAATATATGCTGATAATATTCCATTTTTTTTTATTCCTAGTTTAGACTCTAATATTCCTGTGGCACAGTTTCGTAATTGTATGAATGCTATTAGTGTTTGGTTAAAACAGAACTGTTTGGCTCTTAATGTTAACAAAACATCAGTTCTGTGGGTTGGCAAGTATTTTGCCCAGATCATGCCAACAAATGTGCTTTATGCAGATAATAACTTGCTGGTTGTACTTGAAGCAAGGAATCTGGGAGTCATGTTGGACTTCCAGATAACCTTTAAATCTCATTTACATCAATTAATATGGTCAGTTTTCTATACTCTCAAAACTATTTTTTCCATTAAAGAATCTATTATCTCCTTCCTTGTTTAGCTCTGTATTACAATCCACCCCATTGCAACATCTATGGGCTGGGAATTCACTGAATCCCTTGAAGGCCCTGACTGCACGCCACCGATGCAGATGAAGAAAAGGAGGAACCCATGTTTACTGGGGTAACCGCACAGGGCAGCAAGTACTTGATTTGCACCAGCATCTGAACAGTAAACACGAAGAATTCATGCAACAATTCATGAGCAGAGGCCAGGAGAGAGGGAGAGACCTTGCCAAGCACCAGAATCTGCACTGGGAGACTTCCAACTGGCCATCAGAGACTTTTAAGCCAGAGAAATTCCTGGTTCAAACAGATACTTGGGTGAGATACAATCATACTAGGATTTTAATTCTTTTGTTTTTTTCTATTCTTGTTTCATATAAACATAGAGCAGGATTCACTTGCTTTTACTAAGGAGAGACTTGAAATTTGCTAAACAAAGCTTGACATATAATTCTTATTGTATCTCAATAAGTTGTGACTTATAATAAGTGTTCTGGGTTTGAGAATGCTGATTCCGAGGGAAAAGTCCTTACATTTTTGGTGTGGGAAGTGGGATCAAGGTTTATTTAAGCCTTTTGTGACTCCTCATTCTCCTGTCTGTATTTTTTTTATAGCCACTACAGGGGATGCAGATTGGGAAATTGGGATCAAGGGTTGCTTAAATCTTACATGACTCCCCATTGTCCTGTCTATATTTTGTTTTACCCACCTGGTGGGATATAGATTGGGAAACAGGAAATAGTTGATCAAGGTTTGTTTAAGCTTTGTGTGACTCCCCATTGTACTGTTTGTATTTGTTGTGTCCGATAGAAGGGATAATGGCTGAAAAGTAGGGATCAGGGTTTGTTTAAGCCTTGCAAGAATCTATATCATTTTGTGTCCACTAGAGGGAATATGGATTGGGAAATAAGAATCAAGGTTTGTGAATCCCCATTGTCTCAATACTATTTTTGCACTCACTGGAAAAGAACATGGGGTAGTTTATTTGGGAATAGGGATCAAGGTTTATTTAAACTTCACGTGAATCCCCATTGCCCACCATCATTCTCATATTTGTTAGAGATAAAGAAGTTGGAAGAAGTATTTTTTTTCTTTTATTTTCAGGAGGATTTTTCAAGTTTTGTTTTACAGATCTGTAATTTTAATTTCAAAGTATTTTTTAAAAATTATTTTAAAGTCATTTTGGCTTTTGGGGATATATGTTAAGTCATATATAATTTGTGACTGTAGTTATATTCAGTTTGTGACTGTGAATGTGTGCGGCTAAAATCAGTTTATGTTTGTGAATGTGTGCAGTTATATTCAGTTTGTGACTGTGAGTGTGTGCGCGGCCATAATCAGTTTCTGACTGTGAATGTGTGCAGATATATTCAGTTCGTGACTGTGAATGTGTGCAGTTATATTCAGTTTGTGACTGTAAGTGTGTGCGGCCATAATCAGTTTCTGACTGTGAATGTGTGCGGCTATAATCAGTTTCTGACTGTGAATGTGTGCAGTTATATTCAGTTCGTGTCTGTGAATGTGTGCAGTTTCTCGAGAAACTTTTCCTGTCTCATGATTTCCATAGAACAAGCATTCTATGGATTATGAAATATTAAGAGGTGGTGAAACATGGAAAACAATAAACAAATAAAAGGGAGTCTAGTGCTTTTAGAGTGTTAAGAAAAAAGCAGGAAAAGTGCAGAAAGGGTGTGTGTCTGTGTATTAATACTCTGTGCAGTGTTTGTTAGGCAAGCAATTGCAGGTGATCAAATATGGATGTCTGTATCTCTTATACTTAATTTGTTTCTTAGGTGAATTCCAAATTATTATCTCTTATTACCTTTGTCGAAGTTCTTGCTCAGCCGCCTACACCCGCCTCTTATTTAGATGACTGTTTTTACCACATTCAGAGTTATTCTTAAGTATGACTATTACCAGGTCTGGATTTTCCAGTAGGCACACTAGGCCTGTGCTTACAGCAGCAAAGATCTGGGTAAGCCGGAGGGTCAGAGGACAGGAGTGAGGCTGGAAGTGGCAGAGCAAAGAAAAACTGCCCTATTCCCTATTGCAGCCCCCTCTTCTCCTGTCTTGTGCAAGGAACAGGAGGAGAGAGATGAGGTCGGAGCACAAAGCAGGGAGCAAAGAAAAGCCATTCTTCTCCCTAATTCAGCTTCGCTTCTCTTCTCATTCAGGGGAAGAGCTGAGCCTGGAGCAGGGCAAGAAAACTCCCAAACAAACAACCTGTGCTATAGACCTTTTGCTCTGTTGTCCCTTGTTTAGTGGTGGTGGTAATTGAGAGCTGGGGGGGGGGGGGGGGGGGGGGGGGGGGGGGGGGAGCCAGACCATCAGCGTTGAGAGCCGGCGAAAATGCTAAATCCATCATTTACTATTCCCTTTCCTGATGGATGACCACAAATTCCGGTGGATGGATGTGCACCACAGAACGATTGCTTCTCCTCTCCTTCCCTATCTCCCAGAATGCCCCTCTTCTTGAATATATATGAATCGGAGGTATGCTTACTGACCAGAAAGAGTGATTCCCTGAACATTCCCACTCTTCTCTGACCAGTATATGCCTAGACAACTGTTGGTCCTTGTCCTATGTTCCCAGTTCAGACACTGGAATGCCCATTCCCTGTTTACTAAACTTCTATGTATGTAATAGCAGCTGATTCCAAAGTCACTCCTTTCAATGATTTGAGGTTTTTCTCAGAAACCGCACATAGGTAATGTTTAACTATCTAAGCAAAGATAAATAGAACATACCCGCTACTCAAATCAGAGACACTGCTGATTTATCCTAGTGGGAATCATTCTTTGGTTATTCTTCCACTCCCTCAACATTTCTAACATTCATTAAATACTCTGTTGTTGTAATATTGATTATCCATGCTATTCTTGTGTTCCTGATGTTGGTTACTTTTGTTTTCATATACCTTTTGTGGGTTAAGTTGTCTGCTTTATCCTGCAATTGCATGCATGCCAGTATCTCCTCATGTTTTGTGATTTCCCTGTGTTCTCATTCTGAGCCTATATTCAAAGCCAGGGTAATCAAAAGAGAGAAAATGTTAGGAAGTAAGTTATATTGGTCATTTTTCCTAATTTTGTATAAGGTCATGTAGGTAGAGATAGAATTCAAAGCAAGTTAATTTTATTTCTCTTCTTTCGTTCTTTACTGCTTTTCTGAAGCAAACCACAAAGGCTTCCTGTCTCTACTAGTACAGGCAAAAAAAAAAAGAAATCTTTACAACAAGCAAAATGTAGTGAGGTGTGTGGGTGTGGAGTAAAAAGGCAGACAGAATAGGGCGACAATTAGGTCCGACAGATTGATTGAACCATGGAAATGTCAAAAGTTGGAAACGTCACTGCTTGGCCTGGTCAAAGTTACACCAAGGTACACCTCCATCCAATCAGCAAGAAGAACTCAGACAGCAAGATAATTGTAACCTGAAATGGCACCTGTGACATTTCAGAAGGAGATGATGAACTATAATGATAGCCTTGTGAGGGTTTGCCAGCATGTGCCTCTTGGAAACTAATGACGTAATGAGCAAAATGATCCATGGGTCCTCTCTGGACCAACAGCCAATAGCACGTCTGATGTCACACACTATGTCAGATGACAAAGATTTATCACAAGCATCAACTGAACAGACGAACAGTTTGCAGCTTGTATTGATTTGCACGAGCATCTGAACAGCAACCAAGAGGAAAGTTGCAACGCTTGTGAGCAGAGGCCAGATGTGCCCAGGAAAGAGAGAGAGAGGAAAAGATCCTACGAACACCGGAAAACTGCTCTGAGAGATTTCCGACGGGCCATTGGAGACTTTCCAGCTGGAGAAATTCCTTCTTGTAACAGAAACTTGGTTGGGATAATCATGTTGGCATTTTAATTCTTTGGGGTTTTTCTTTTCTTGTTTCATGTAAACAAAGAAAGAGCTGGGTTCACATGCTTATGCTAAGGAGAGATTATGCAGTATACTAAATAAAGCTTTGCATACAATTCTTATTGTGTCTCAATGAGTTGCAATTTATAATATAAGGAGTTGATTTTAAAGTGTTGCTCGCACTAAAATGCCCACATATGCGAGTATATGAGCCTCGCACAAGCGACACTTAGTTTAAAAGCTGTAAATTAAGCGTGAACGTATATGTGTGCGTGAGTAAAAAAAAAAATAGTGGGGGACGGGCAGAGATGGGGGACAGGGCATAAGTGTTCCAGGACATGGCCAACATTTATGTGCCATAACTCCGTGTTTTTTAAACCGGGGGCCGCAGTGTGTGGCGGCTTGTTAGCTCTGTAACTTTATTGCAGCTCCTGATGAGGAGAAAGTCTGCAGCTCTCGCATTTGTTGGGCTTACACGACAGGATGAGGGATCTGGTTCAACTGGGGGCATGCAGGGTGAAGAACCAGAGGGGTCTGGATGACCTTGATACTGACTGGGCAAACTGGTGGACTGTTTGGAAAAACTGGGAATGTCCCTCCCGCAAGCATGTTTTAAAATCTGCTTACATATGCGTGTTAAAGCCAGCAAAGTCCTATGGGAGATATGCGAAGTAGGTTTTCTCAAGTTACCTCTGAAAATTAGGAGCATACTTATGTGTGGTAGATATGTTTTAAATCGTACACATGCAATTAAGTTCTGGAAATTGTTGCCAGAGGATGTGGTTAAGGCAGTTAGTGTAGCTGGGTTTGGATAAGTTCCTGGAGGGGAAGTCCATAACTTCTATTAATCAACAGGAAATAGCCACTCTTGTAGCTGGCATTAGTAGCATGGGATCTATTTAATGTTTGGGTTCTTGCCAGGTACTTGTGACTTAGATTGGCCACCACTAGAGACAGGATACCGGGCTTGATGGACCCTTGGTCTGATCCAGTATGGCCTATCTTATGCTTTTATGTAAGTGTAGGCATGATTTAAAATTCAAGCATATCTCCACTCATGCGCTGATATGCGCATATATGGACACATTTGCACTAGTTTAAAATTAGCCTGTAAATGTTCTGGATTTGGGAATATTAATCCCAAGGGTCCAATCCCAACACCACCTCCTCTGATGAGATTCAGACTGCAAGTGCACTAGGTTCAAAAGGAAGCTCCGAGCTACCAAGAATGGTCACTGGGAGAAGATGGGTTATTAGAAGGAGGAAAGTGAATCTTAATTGCAGAAGAAAAAAAGCCCCAGTAGCCACAAATCAAGGCCCATGGTACTTCAGCCTTAGATCTCCTCTGTTATTAATGGCAGTGAATAAGGCTGGGGCAGGTTATGAATGTTAGAAAGTTCAGGTTCAAAGGAAGAAGAGCTTTGAAACAAAATGTATTCTAATCTTTTGTTCAGGATGTGAGACACACAGCTTACCTGAATTCTTAACAGAAGTATCAGTCAGACAACTGAAGAGCCTGCAGAGCAATTCATACACAGGATTTATTTTATTTTACTTGAGATTAGTCTAAAAGCTGCATGCCTAAGGGTAAATTCAAACTACTGAAGTTTGTTCATAATCTTTCATTGAAAGACTGCTATGTTAATTGGTAACTTAATACCTTTTTCTGAATACTTTCCCTCCTTGGCTAGCTCCATTGATTTAACTGTGATGTTATATAGAATACAAATTGTCAAGTGAAATAATAAAGAAAAACAAAACAAAGAATTGTAGCCATTGAAGGAAGAATTATTCCTGGTTAGGACAAGTGTTTAAACCAGATTATGGTGCTTGAGCTTCCTAGTTTGAACCCAATTATTTTTTGTTAAGTCACATAGTTCAGATTTAACAATACTGTAGTATTTGTGACAGGAACCTTGAGCCAAATTCAAGGACCTCACCAAAACAGGGCAAGAAAAGTGCAACAACCTATGACAGGTTGCTTGCAGAGTTTTGAAACCATACATCTTTTGTCAACGGATTTAATTTCCTGCTATTTCATCTTCTCCTAATTCTTCATGTAACTACATACTAAAACTTCCTATGCTACATAAATTACCTTTATAACAATTGCTCAGAGTCCTTTATGATTCCATAGATCATGTATTGGCATCCCCAAATAAGGCAATATCACTATTAGTGATGCTGCCGTGCCATAAAGAGATCCTCCCATCCCCATTAAAGTACCAGCCACGCTATACTTGCAAAGCTCTCTAGCCCTCAGACTCTCTCCTGAATGCAAACACAAGCAGTTTCAAAACTTGGGCGGCTGCTGTGCCAGTTTTGTGAGATTAACACAGCCAACCTGCTAGTTGGAAATTGCATCGTGATACAATAACTCAGGAGGGAGTGGCATGCCAGCTGGCACAGCTTTCCGTGCCAGCATGTAGAATGTGTGATGGGCTTATCGATCCCTTCCAAGGTTGTTCCCTTCAATGTATTCTGTGGTTTGCAAAGCAAGGTCCCAGCCACCATAAAATAGGCCCATCACTCTTTTTAATAGTCCTCAAAAACTCAAAGTAATCAGACTACACGATTGTGAAGAACTGCTGAATATATGGCACACATATAAACATATACAATGTAGATTTGTTTTATTAAATTGTTGTCTTCAAACAGTTTACACACTTTCTTGAATATGGTTTTCTTATTGGGATTTTCATAGAGAATGTTTCAGGTTTCTTTTGCACAATCCCTATGCTCATTTTCATATTTTGAAAGCATTCATTACATGGTGATAATAGGATGGTGATGATGATATCACAAATTTTGTAATAGGTGCAGTACATAATCAACTATGAATGAATCCTTATTGACTTTGCTTTCTTCTGTATGAATGAGACCTATTCCAGCTGTTTTCAAGACAACATTTTCTCTTAAAACAAAAACAATGGAAAACAGCTGTGAATTGTTGGTTATTATTTTCTGTCTCTCACCCAACAGTTCTTACAAGGAAGTTGTAACCTATGTATACGCTACAATATTTCAAAAGCACATCTTCATAATTTAGTGCTAGTTGGCACCCTTGTTAGTAGTAGCAATAGAGAGTCCCAAAACTGAACAGCAATGTAGCTTTAATTATTTCCACTCTTAACAGTTGGGTCTTTCTGAGTATGGCTCTGGCACATTGGCAGGGCCTGTGCACTACGTAGTCTGTGGTTAAATGAAGGAATTCAGTTTCCGGTGCTGGTACCTTTTAAGGCACTAAGTTCACTAGAAGAAAAGAAAATGGAAATAATAAAAATAGCCAGTGGCAATACTTACCCTAAATCAATTAAAAATACAGCTAAATCTTTTTTAAAATCTTTAACCTGCTCCCCTGCCATCACCCTGAGTTCATAAGAATAGCCATTACCAGAACAGTGCCAGGAATTATTCCTCATGGAATGGGATCTCATTGGTTTAGGCAGTCTTGGCATAAGCCTGGGCCTGACGCCGGGGCCAGGGCCAAGACCCAAGCAAAGGTCCTGAAATTTCCAGACCCCCACTTACCTTATCTGTCGGGGATCCAACACTGCAGCCAGGTCAAGGCCCAATGCCAGGGCCCTACCCAGAAGCCAGGTCCCAATACCTGGGCCTCAGTCTAAACCAAGACCCAGGCTCAGGACCAATGCCGGGCTATGATCCAGAGGCTGGGTCCCGATCTCTGTGCCAAGAACAAAACCCTGGCCCAGGCCCAATGCTGAGGCCTGTTCCGGAGGCCAGGTCCCAATACCTGGGCCTTAGCTCGGTCTCAGGCCCAACACCAGAACCTTGCCCGGAGGCCAGGTCCTGACACCAGGACCTCAGCCCAGGGACAAGCTCAGGCCCAGAGGCTGAAATACAGACCACATTGGTCTCCTTATGTCTTCTTTCTTCTTCAAATAACAACATTTGTTGGAGATACACCAGAGTACATTAATTTTAGCCCAGAGACTGGATTCCAATGTCTGGGTCTTAGCCTAGGCCAGGGTCCAGGTCCTGGAGCCCAGCCTCTGGGCCAGACCTTGACATCCAGCCTAGGCCTTCTAGCCTGTGCCTTACGTAGAGCCTAGCCCGAGGTCATTGTCACCTACTGTGGACTAGGCCTACATAACATAATATAAGATATGCCATACTGGGTCAAACCAAGGATCCATCAAGGCCAGTATCCTGTCTCCAACAGTGGCCAATCTAAGTCACAAGTATCTGGCAATTACCCAATCATTAAATAGATCCCATGCTACTAATATTGGCAACAAGTAGAGACTATTCTCTGTTGATTAATAGCAGTTTATTGACTTCTCCTTTAGGAACTGATCCAAACCTTTTTTAAACCCAGCTAAACTAGCTGCCTTAACCACATCCTCTGGCAAGAATTCCAGAGCTTAATTGTGCATTGAGTAAAAAGGATTTTCTCTGATTTGTTTTTAAATGTGCTACTTCCTAACTTCTTGGAGTGCCCACTAGTCTTTGTATTATCTGAAAGATTAAATAACTATTTCACACTTACCTGTTCAAATCTGTTCATGATTTTGTAGACCTTTATCATATCCCCACTCAGCTGTCTCTTCTCCATGGTTAACAGCCCTAACCTCTTTAGACTTTCCTCATAGGGAAAGCCCTTTATCATTTTGGTCACCCTTTTTTGTACTTTCTCCAGTGCAACTATATCTTTTTTGAAATACGATTACCAGAATTGCACATAGTATTCAAGGTGTAGTCTTACCAATGAGTGTTAGAGAGGCATTATGACATCCTCCATTTATTTGCCATTCCCTTCCTAATAATTCCTAACATTCTGTTTGCTTTTTTGTCCAACAAAGCACACTGAGCCAATGATTTCAATGTAGTATCAACTATGATGCCCAGATCTTTTTCCTGGGTAGTAACTCTTAAAATGGTGCCTAATAACATATAGCTATAAATAAATGAATCCAAACCAGCCAGGAAACCATGAATAACACAAAATTAAATCCTGCTGAATGTGTGCGGGTCAACACATGATTGTTTCAAAGTGACCTCATATAACGTGCCTAGATGGCTACAGGCTCATGAAGCTCTGGGGAGCGTTAGGCCTTTTTAATCATCGGTCACTGTGAATATTTGAGCGAATGCTTCCACTAGAAGCTAAACATTTTTTGAAAGATACTTCAACCAATGAAGTTATCACAAAGAACACTTATCTTATGAATATATTGCCCTCCAGTCAAAGTTTCACTGGTAATGGCAAACGGTGCAGTCACGTAGAGATGAAAAGCTAGGCTAGATGAAATTGGTCCAACGATATCCGACACTGTGGTGTTTTGGAGATAACTCCTTCTTCAGGGAATCGGATGATTTTCTGCCAGCACAGAGGTCTGTAAACTTAAAGAAAGTGTATTACGTTAGACCCTGTAATATAACATTATAAAGAAATGGCACCCAGTATCAGATGGCACTTACTTTCAAAAAATTCTTGTATCACT
Source organism: Rhinatrema bivittatum (assembly GCF_901001135.1). NCBI lineage: Eukaryota > Metazoa > Chordata > Amphibia > Gymnophiona > Rhinatrematidae > Rhinatrema > Rhinatrema bivittatum. The sequence goes on from NC_042623.1 coordinate 61,221,186, forward strand.
TGACTATGTCTCTTAATGAATGCTGTAAAGGAACACAGGTTGCCCCTGAAGACATGCCTTCGCAATAGAAAAATATTTGTGTTACCTGGACAATGAAAAAGGCTACATGCGCGATGCTGCAAAGCTGTCTGCTGTCCTGCCGTGAGAAGTCTATCAGTGACGGCGGTGCGAAAAAAAGACGCTGACATTTAAAGATCCAAAGCCCGTTGTCATCAAGTGTTGTGCGTCATCAAGGCACCATTTTAAATGAATTCGCTGTCACCAAAGCATCTCGCAAGTTGAAGGCTGTCCAAAAATGGGCATATACATCACTGGCGCCATTTTGAATCTGCTTGCTGTCAGGACATGAAAGAAATGCGTATCCAAGTAAGGGTGTATACGTCATTTGTGCGAACCTTGATGTTGTCAATGTAGAAAGAACCTGTCTGTGGGTTTAGGTATAGCCAGCGGTTCCACTGTATTGGTTTAATGCTGTCATTGGAGGACCCTGACATCTGTGAAATGACAAAAAACATTAGAAAGGCGCACTTTCAGATTAAGGAGAACCATTCGACTTTTTCATTCAGGCCCATAGGTTCCACAGAATGAAGGCGTTAAATCCACTGGTTCTCTTTCAGGTTAAGTAGAGATTGTCTATCTCCGCCGCGCCAAGATGGAGCGACTTGTTCGAGAATAAGCCATTTAAATTGTTTGAATGTGTGATGGAATGAAATACAGTGCTGTACTATGGGTGCCTTTAAGTCTGAATTTTGGCTCGACGTCTATGTTCGACCAAACGGACACGAATTTTCCGCTTGGTGCGACCAATATAGATCTTGAACATGGGCATATAAGACCATAGATAACAAAATCAGAGTTGCAGTCCACGGTTTGTTTGCGAACAGTTTTGACTTGGCTGTTGTGGTCATGCCACTCAACACCAGTGATTGCTTGAGCGCAAAAGCTACAATTACCACATAGAGTTTGTTCAGGAGGGCTTTGAGTGTGTTCAATGTGTTGTGCTGCTCTCACCACATGTTGTTTAATATTAGTTTCACGACTATTGCGTGAACACGGGAGGCATTTGTAAATGGGATGCGGACTTAGTACTTGCCAATTACGGCAAATGACTGTTTAATCTGGTGAGTTAAATCCGAGTGTTCAAAAATACATATCAGGTTGGGAGTTTGCTTTTTGTTTCGGTATTGTAGTAATCCATCACGATCGGAGTATTTGGCTCTTTTGAAAGCTCTTTTGATCGATTGCTGAGGGTACCCTCAGCAATGTGTTCAATGTGTTATGCTGCTCTTACCACTTGTTGTTTAATATTAGTTCCACGACTATAGACAAACATGGGAGGGTACCCTCAGCAATCGATCAAAAGGGCTTTCAAAAGAGCCAAATATTCCGATCATGATGGATTACTACAATTCAGAAACAAAAAGCAAACTCACAACCTGATATGTATTTTGGAACACTCGGATTTAGCTCACCAGATTAAACAGTCAATTTGCTGTAATTGGCATGTACTAAGTCCGCATCCCATTTTCCAAACGCCTCCCATGTTCCCCTATAGTCATGGAATTAATATTGAACAACATGGGGTGAGAGCAGCATAAAACATTGAACACATTGCTGAGGGTACCCTCAGCAATCGATCAAAAGAGCTTTCAAAAGAGCCAAATACTCCGATCGTGATGGATTACTACAATACCGAAACAAAAAGCAAACTCCCAACCTGATATGTATTTTGGAACACTCGGATTTAACTCACCAGATTAAACAGTCAATTTGCCGTAATTGGCAAGTACTAAGTCCGCATCCCATTTTCAAAATGCCTCCCATGTTCGCCTATAGTCATGGAACTAATATTAAACAACATGTGGTGAGAGCAGCACAACACATTGAACACACTCAAAGCCCTCCTGAACAAACTCTATGTGGTAATTGTAGCTTTTGCGCTCAAGCAATCACTGATGTTGAGTGGCATGACCACAACAGCCAAGTCAAAACTGTTCGCAAAAAAACCGTGGACTGCAACTCTGATTTTGTTATCTATGGTCTTATATGCCCATGTTCAAAGATCTATATTGGTCACACCAAGCGGAAAATTCGTGTTCGTTTGGTCAAACATAGAAGTCGAGTCAAAAATTCAGACTTAAAGGCACCCATAGTACAGCACTGTATTTCATTCCATTACACATTCGAACAATTTAAATGGCTTATTCTCGAACAAGTCGCTCCATCTTGGCGCGGCGGAGATAGACAATCTCTACTTAACCTGAAAGAGAACCAGTGGATTTATCGCCTTCATTCTGTGGAAACTATGGGCCTGAATGAAAAAGTCGAAGGGTTCTGCTTAATCTGAAAGTGCACCCTTCTAATGTTTTTTGTCATTTCACAGATGTCGGAGTCGTTCAATGTCAGTATTAAACCAATACAGTGGAACCGCTGCTACACCTAAACCCCACAGACAGGTTCTTTCTACATTGACAACATCAAGTCCGCACAAATAACGTATACACCCTTACTTGGATACGCATTTCATTCATGTCCTGACAGTGAGCAGATCAAAATGGCGCCCGTGACGTATATGCCCATTTTGGACAGCCTTCAACTTGCAAGATGCTTTGGTGACATGAGCAATTCATTTTAAAATGGCGCCTTGATGACACACATACCTATATTTGGATAGTCCACGTTCGTCACTTCCGTCTGTCAATTTCAACAATTGGCGGGCTTTTGGATCTTTAAATGTCAGCGTCTTTTTTTCACACCACCATCACTGATAGACTTCTCACGGCAGGACAGCCAGACAGCTTTGCAGCATCGCGCATGTAAGCCTTTTTCATTGTCCAAGTAACACAAATATTTTTCTATTGTGAAGGCATGTCTTCAGGGGCAACCTGTGTTCCTTTTACAGCGTTCATTAAGAGACATAGTCGAAGTGACACAAGAATGTTTTGAAAGTAAGTGCTTTGATACTGGCACCATTTCTTTATAATGTTTATATTACAGGGTCTAATGTAATACACTTTCTTTAAGTTTACAGTCCTCTGTGCTGGCAAGAAAAATCATCCGATTCCCTGAAGAAAGAGTTATCTCCGAAACACCACAGTGTCGGATATCGTTGGACCAATTTCATCTAGCCTGGCTTTTCATCTCTGCATGGATTGCACCGTTTGCCACTACCAGTGAAACTTTGACTGTAGGGCAATATATTCATAAGATAAGTGTTCTTTGGTTGAAGTATCTTTCAAAAAACGTTTAGCTTCTAGTGGAATCATTCGCTCAAAATATTCACAGTGACCGATGATTAAAAAGGCCTAACGCTCCCCAGAGCTTCATGAGCCTGTAGCCATCTAGGCACGTTATATGAGGTCACTTTGAAACAATCATGTGTTGACCCGCACATATTCAGCAGGATTTAATTTTTGTGTAATATCATATAGCTACAGCATGGGTTATTTTTCCCTATATGCATCATTGTCCATATTATATTTCATCTACCATATGAAAGCCGAATCTTCCAGTCTCGCAAGGTCTTCCTGCAATTTATCACAATCCGCTTGTGATTTACCTATTCTGAATAATTTTGTGTCATCTGTAAATTTGATCACCTCACTCATCGTACCTCTTTCCAAATCATTTATAAATATACTAAAAAGCACCAGTCCAAGTACAGATCCTTGACACACTTCACTGTTTATCTTTTCCAACTTTGAAAATACATCATTTAATCCTACTCTCTGTTTCCTGTCTTTTAAACAGTTTGCAATCCACAAAAGACCATATCCTCCTATACCTTGACATTCTAATTTTATTAGAAGTCTCTCATAAGGGACTTTGTCAAATGCCTTCTGAAATCCAAACATACCTTATATATTGGTTCAGATTTATCCACATGCTTATTCACCTTTTCAAAAAAATGTAGCAGATTTGTGAGGCAAGTTTTCCTTTGGGGAATTCCATATGACTGTGGTCCCATTAAATCATGTCTATCTATATGTTCTGTGATTTTATACTTTATAATAGTTTCTATGATTTTTCCTGGCACTGAAGCCAGGCTCACCAGTCTATCGTTTCCTGGATCCACTTCTGGAGCCCATTTTATATATCGGGGTTATATTGGCCACCTTCCAGTCTTCAGGTACAGCGGATGATTTTATAGATAGGATACAAATTACTTGTAATAGGTCTGAAATTTCATTTGTGAGTTCTTTCAGAATCCTGGGATATATACCATCAAGCCCAGGTGATTTGCTACTCTTCAGTTTGTCAATCTGGCCTACGACATTTTCCAAGTTCACCATTATTTGGGTCAGTTCATCTGAATTGTTACTCTTGAAAACTGTCTCTGGAACAGGTATCTCCCTAGCATCTTCCTCAATAACACTGAAGCAAAGAATTAATTTAGTTTTTCCGCAATGGCCTTATCTTCCCTAAGTGCCTCTTTAACCCCTTGATCATCTAACGGTCTAATTGACTCCCTCGCAAGTTTCCTGCTTCGGATATATTTTAAAAAGTTTTTATTATGAGTTTTTTGCCTCTACAGTCAACTTCTTTTCAAATTCTCTTTTAGCCTGGCTTATCAATGTTTTACATTTAACTTGGCAATGCTTATGCTTTTGCTATTTTCTTCAGATAGATCCTTCTTCCAATTTTTCAAGGAAGATCTTTTGGATAAAATAGTCTCTTTCACTTCACCTTTTAACTATACTGGCAATCATTTCGCCTTCCATCCTTCCACCTTTCTTAATGCTTGGAATATATCTGGACTGCGTTTCTAAGATTTCCACGCTGTTGTACTTTCTTATCCTTTTGTAGCTACCCCTTTCATTTTTTTCTGGTTTTCTCATTTTCTCAAAATTTCCCTTTTGAAAGTTTAGTGCTGGAGCCATGGATATACTTACTGTCTCCTATCTAGTTATTAATTCAAATTTGATCATGTTATGATCACTATTGACATATGGCCCCACCACTGTTAATTCTCTCACCAAATTCTGTGCTCCACTGAGAATTAGATCTAAAATAGCTCCCTCTTTCATCAGTTCCTGAACCATTTGCTCCATAAAGCTGTCATTTTATTCATCCAAGAACTTTCTCTCTCTAGCATTTCCTGACATTACATTTACCCCAGTCAATATCGGGATAATTGAAATCTCCCATTATTACTACATTACCACATTTGGTTAGCTTCCCTAATATCTCTTAGCATTTTATAACTGTCTTATCATTTTGGCAAGGTGGATGGTAGTATACTCCTATCTCTATACTCTTCTCCAACATCATGGGATTTTTTTACCCATAAGATTCTCTTGAGCATTTAGTCTCTTGCAGGATCCTTATCCTGTTGGACTCTCTGCCATTCCACACATAAAGCACCCCCTCACCAAATTGCTCCTCCTTATCACTGCGATATAATTTGTATACTGGTATGTCACTATCCCATTGGTTATCCTCCTTCCACATGTCTCTGAGATGCCAATTAAGTCTATCTCATCATTCATTGTCATATGCTCTAACTTTCTCATATCTACTTCTTAGACTTTGGCTTAGCATACAGACATTTCAAAGTGTTATTTTTTGTATGTATAGCAGCTGCTTATGATTGGTGTTCCCGGGGGTACTCCCATGGACTGCTGCTCTCACCTCTGTGCTGGTCCAGTTACTCTTGCCTCCAAGGGAGATGAAGACACCCCCAGCCACTTCTGCCCTGGGCCGTTCTGTTGCTCCTCGATGTGGTGAGATGCTGATGCCGACTCCGATGCTTTAGGCATGTCACCCACGGCTCCTACTGATGACACCTGACTCTGAGGCCTATAAAAAGCCTCTCCCGACATTGCTCCAGTGCCTTGGCAACAGGTCCTCCCTACTTGCAAGTAGTGCATGTTGTAATCATTCCCCGTCTTCGGTTCCAGCATTCCAGTGTCTTATTCTTCTACTCCAGTGTCATCTTCTTCAGTTCCAGTGTCTTTGTTATCCAGTTCTTGTGGTCCTCATCTTGTCCATCAGTCTCCAGGGTCATCTCATCAGTTCTTCAGTTCTTCAGTGTGTCTTGTCTGCTGTGCTGCTCCCTGCCTTCCTGTCCTGTCTCTTCGTTCCACCTTCCCTATGGACGTATACCCGGTATTGACCTTGGCCTGACTTTTGGATTTCCTTGAGTGCCACCTGCCACTGACCACTGCCTGATTCCTGAACATCCTTGAACACCTCCTGCCATTGATCACTGCCTGAATCCTGGACAGCCTTGAATGCCACCTCCATTGACCGGAGTCTGCTTCCGGAAATCAATTGTTCTACCCAGCGACCCTCTACAGATCTCCTGACCATCAGCAGAGGCACCCACCTAAGACTTGCCAGCCCCAGCACCCAAAGGCTCCAAACTGAGGGGAACATGAGCTAGTATAGGCGAAGCTCCAGTTGGGCCTCTACCTCGTCCGACTCCATCTGCCAATGGTGGGGACCTGCAGGACTCCTCCCTGTAGTTTGCACCAACTCCACCTCGGTACAAGGGTCCCTGACTCCAACATCTGCTTTTCAGTTAACAGGGATAATTTAGAATCTTTTAGCTCAGGTGATTCTTTACTTATAGGCACATGGATTACTTTTGCTTTTATTAGAACCTCTCTGTTAGGATGGCCTAACTCTCCTCTTCATTAGTATCTTTCAAATATACCTCTTGCTGAACCATGTGCTGTTGTCAGCCGGGCCTAGGCCAGAATCAGGCCTCCAAGCCTAGGTCTTACACAGGGCCTAGGCCATGGTCACTGTGATCTTCCTCAGCCTAGGCCTATACAATGTGACAAGATGATAGCTAAAGCTGGAAGAATACTGGGCTGCATCAAGAGAGGAATAACCAGTAAGAAAAAGGAGATGATAATACCCTTGTACAGGTCCTTAGCAAGGTCTCATCTGGAATACTGTGTTCAGTTCTGGAGACCATATCTCAAGAAGGTTAGAGACAGGATGGAGGTGGTGCAGAGAAGGGTGACCAAAATGGTGTTGGCTATCAGAAGACCTATGAGGAGAAGCTGAAGGATCTGAATATGTACACCCTAGAAGAGAGGAGGTACAGGGAAGATATGATACAGATACCTTCAGATACCTGAAAGGTTTTAATGATGCATGAACTTCAAAACTTTTCCGTTGGAATGAAAACAATAGAACTAGGTGTCATGAAATGAAACTCCGGGGGGATGACGGGTGACTCAGAACCAATGTCAGGAAATATTTCTTCACAGAAAGGGTGGAGGATGCCTGGAATGCTCTTTCAGAGGATGTGATGAAGACAAAAACAGTCAAAGCATTCAAAGGGGCATGGGATAACCACTGTGGATCTCTATAGGCTAGAGGACAGAAATGAGGAAAGAGTGCAGGAGGATAACTTGCCGGTGCGGTGGTTACTACCCTTAACAGATGCTCTCCGCTTAGACGGAAGGAGGGAGAAGAGGAACTGGATTCAGATAACAACCGAAGGCCCCAAGTTCTACGGTCTGGGATACTGATACACAAACATAAGGGAAAAAGCACAGTACTGCTTCTACAGCCAAGTCCTAAAGGAAATGAAGAAGGCGTGCATGGGGTTAAATTGCTGATGCAGCAGTTTACTACCCTTAGCAGAAAGCATGAGGATTACTACCCTTAAATAATAAGCCTCGATGCTTTAAATGCAACTGAAACATTGCTCCCTGCTTCAATGGCGGAGGGAAAGGGAAATTGGATTCAAATAGCAAAAAAGCCACAACTTCTATGGTTTGGGATACTGATATGCAGACATAAGGGAAAAAGCACAGGACTGCCTCTGCAGCCAAGTCCATAAGCAAAGCACGTCAAGCAACACTGAATTTTCAAGAAAGCTCGTCACCCAGTTAAAAATGTGACTAGCTGAAATTTTTATGGGTATTATAAAGTTTGGGATAACTGCACAGAGTGACAGTTACTAGCCTTAAGAGAAATATGGGAGTAACCCACACAGAGTGGCAGTTACTACCTTAAGCCTCCTGGGCAGACTTTCTGCTGTCATTTCTGTGTTTCTATGATAAAGTCCAGGTCTCATCAATGGATCCCCACCATTCTGGGTAAGTGGGGGCCAGGAAGGATCCTGATCCCGGCATGTTTCTGGATGGGAGGGATGGGTAGTGGGGATGGCAGGCCTTGGAAGTCCCTATTTCCTACTTTTTTTTCTGGTTTGGGTTTTTTTATGTTTATGTTATTTTTATTAAATACATGAAATAAACATTAAACGAATTGAAATTCTTGTGAACCCCCCCCCCCCCCTCCAAAATGAAACAAAACAATTTTTTTTACCCCTGCGTGCCCTTAGTGGTGTGGAGGGGAGGTGGTGGAAACAGAAGCAGTAACTAGGGATGTGCAGGCAAAATATTTTTTATTTGGTTTATTTCTTTAATTTTCTTCCTGCTTTTTGACCAAAGAAACAGACTTCTTTGTAAGTATTGATAGCTTTTAGTGATCCATCATGAGAATTTTCTAAAAGTGATGTTGTACCTGAGCTGTTGAGATCATATTTTTTTCTTTCTTCTGATGCTAGATATTTGCATGAGTTTTGTACCAATGGAAAGCAATTGGGCTGAAGAAATGAAAAATAGTTTATCTAAGTACACATGAAGAAATAAAGAGTTACTGAGTTTGAAAATTTTATTAGAAAATAATGTAAAATTCCTTTGCTCATATGGGATGGCTAACATCTCTACAGGACTTACTATATGGAATAATATTTCAACTTAATAGACTTATTGAGGCCAATATTCAAAGAAATTAGAACAGATAACTTATCCAGCAACATTTAAGTTATCCTACACATTGAGTGTGATACAAATCCTACTGAATACCTGATTAAAATTATTCTTCTATTTTTAGACAGATAACTTTAAACCTAATCAACAACTTTTTGATAGGTTTAATGATGTCAGACCTCATATGGCTGGATAACGTTAGCCTTAACCATCTATATTCAAAAGAATAGAGCCAGTTACCCAGTAGCCTTGCTAGGTACTTCAAAGATTGAGGGCACGCGCCCATAGGTCCTTTCCTTCTCTTGCCCCCCCCAGGGGTTGCCAATGTTTCCACACGCCATGACTGGCTGTTATTGTTTGGGATAGTGTGGATGGATCCTTGGGCCGGTGGCAGATGACCTCCCCCGGGGGAAGATCCCGAGAGGGACCACCGGTCAGGCTCAGAGTTTGGAGACAGACACACTAGATCTTTTAATAAACTGCATAGTGAACCACCAGAGCTGGCAGTAGTGAACTGGAAGCGCCCGGCTGGGCTGTAGTCCCTCAGGTACTGGAACAGCGATCCCAGGATGGCAGAGCTGTAGAGAAACTGAATATAGTGAGTAGGCAGGGTATGCAGAGTTCAGGAATGGTAACACTTGATGGTAACACTCACACAATAGTCTCATGAAGCAGTCCAGGAGCTGGAATGGATTAGGCCCTCGAGGAGCGAGTACCTGGTTCCAGGGAAAGCTCTGAGAGAAGGATAGTAACTCTCTGGTGTTGTACACAGCGATGACTTCCTGGCAGAAGTGGTATTCAGAAGCAGGTCCGAAAACGTGGGCCCTCGAGGAGCGAGTACCGGTTCCAGACTGTGACCTGAAAGGCAAAAGAGAAACGAGGCCCCCGAGGAATGGGTACCCCTGGTAAGTCCAAGAAGGCAGAGTAGCTAGGAGCAAATGAAAACCTTTCCTTTCCTTTCCATTCCTTGCTAACTCGATTAGTTAGCGAATTCAGAGACCTTAAATATCTGGTGCGGATGACGTCATCTCAGGGGGACGCCCCTGAGGTTCACGCCACTGCTGGTACTTGAGTCAGGGCTGCGCCGCGCGCTCACCCTTAGGCTTCTGGGAAACATGGCGGAGTGCAGCGTCTTGCCGGTCTGGGGATGCTGGAGGAGGGCAGCAAGATGACGCCACGGCAGCCAAACATCCAACAAGCAAAGAGGGATTCACCACAGAGGTAAGGAGGGCGGGGTGGAGACGTTAGGCAGCGATGGTCGCAACACTGGCACTTGAAGACCAGGGAGTGGAGAGGAGAGATAACTAACACTCCCCTTATTTGCATACATTTGCATAAATATATAATCACTGCCCCTGAATGTTGTGGTCCCGGCCGTGGCTGCCACGGCCGGCCCCCCCTACCTTTCCACTGTGAGCCAGTGCTCCTCCCGGTTGGTGTGGTGCCCCACTATGGGGCTGACTGACTGCGGCCTCCCACGTGGTTCGAACGCCGCCGCCCGGCTTCCTGCGGAGCCCTCCCTAGACATGCGTGCGCGCTGGAGGCTCCGCTTCTTAAAGGGCCTGGGGCGGGAAATATTGGTCTGGCCTCTTCTGATGACGTCTAAGCTTAGGACTATTTAAACCCAGCCTCAGTGTTCAGCCCCTTGCTTGGCAACAGGTCGTCTCCTCAGAGTGCTAGTTGCTGCATTCCTTTGCCTACTAGTTCCTGCCTGAAGTTCCTGATCCAGTTCCCGACCTTGCTCTGTCCCGGTCCTTGCTCCTTCTTTCGTACTCCAGTTCCTGAGTTCCTCTTCGGCTTGATCTCCTGGTACCGACCCCTGGCTTGCTTCTCGTCTTCACTCGTCTGCTGCCCATCTCTACCCCTGGCCTGGTTTCCTAGTCTCTGCCTGCCTGCTGCCTGCCCCGGATCCTCGGATTGGACTCTCGTTCTGCTTCTCTGCTGCCAGCCCAAACCTGGACTCCTGACCTAATCTTCGTCGCTCTGCTCCTGCTTTGCCGAGGCAACCTGCACCTAAGTCCTGCCGGCCCCGGTACCCAAGGGCTCAACCTGTGGGGAATGAGGGCTGGTATAGGTTAAGCTCCAGCTGGGTTGACTTCACCTTCACTACCTACCGGAAATGGGAACCACTGAAGGCCATCCCTCTGTAGTAGCGCTAACACCTGTCCCGGCCCAAGGGTCCACAACCATAACACCTGAATCTGCCTTCTCTTTCTTGTCCCTCTGTTCTTTCTTCTCTAGAATTCCCAGGACAGTGGCAATGGACAATCTATCAATGGATCAAAAGAATCAACAGAGCCATCAATGATGAGTGATGCACTCATGAATCTATTTGAAACACTGTAAGAATGATGGAGTATAATCCACATAGAAGAATTCATTCCATTAATTTTGTATGCACGTGTGTATTATGGGTACATTGATCATTTTTTTACAATGTTACAATGTTTACAATGACAAAGTTCCTCATGAGAGGAAGTGATATGTATTGTATACAGGAACTTCCGGTATATAAAAACTAAAAATAAATAAATAAATAAATGAGAGGCTTCTAGGAAAAGTAAAAAGTCATGGGATAGGTGGCGATGTCCTTTCGTGGATTGCAAACTGGCTAAAAGACAGGAAACAGAGAGTAGGATTAAATGGGCAATTTTCTCACTGGAAGGTAGTGGACAGTGGAGTGCCTCAGGGATCTGTATTGGGACCCTTACTTTTCAATATATTTATAAATGATCTGGAAAGAAATACAACGAGTGAGATAATCAAATTTGCAGATGACACAAAATTGTTCAGAGTAGTTAAATCACAAGCAGATTGTGATAAATTGCAGGAAGAACTTGTGAGACTGGAAAATTGGGCATCCAAATGGCAGATGAAATTTAATGTGGATAAGTGCAAGGTGATGCATATAGGGAAAAATAACCCATGCTATAATTACACAATGTTGGGTTCCATATTAGGTGCTACAACCCAAGAAAGAGATCTAGGTGTCAGAGTGGATAACACATTGAAATCATCAGTACAGTGTGCTGCGGCAGTCAAAAAGCAAACAGAATGTTGGGAATTATTAGAAAGGGAATGGTGAATAAAACGGAAAATGTCATAATGCCTCTGTATCGCTCCATGGTGAGACCGCACCTTGAATACTGTGTACAATTCTGGTCGCCGCATCTCAAAAAAGATATTATTGCGATGGAGAAGGTACAGAGAAGGGCTACCAAAATGATAAGGGGAATGGAACAACTCCCCTATGAGGAAAGACTAAAGAGATTAGGACTTTTCAGCTTGGAGAAGAGACGACTGAGGGGGGATATGATAAAGGTGTTTAAAATCATGAGAGGTCTAGAACGGGTAGATGTGAATCGGTTATTTACTCTTTCAGATAGTAGAAAGACTAGGGGGTACTCCATGAAGTTAGCATGGGGCACATTTAAAACTAATCGGAGAAAGTTCTTTTTACTCAACGCACAATTAAACTCTGGAGTTTGTTGCCAGAGGATGTGGTTAGTGCAGTTAGTATAGCTGTGTTTAAAAAAGGATTGGATAAGTTCTTGGAGGAAAAGTCCATTACCTGCTATTAAGTTCACTTAGAGAATAGCCACTGCTATTAGCAATGGTTACATGGAATAGACTTAGTTTTTGGGTACTTGCCAGGTTCTTATGGCCTGGATTGGCCACTGTTGGAAAACAGGATGCAGGGCTTGATGGACCCTTGGTCTGACCCAGTATGGCATCTTCTTATGTTCTTATGTTAATATTATGAGTGCATCCATACCCTTCACTGATATCTTCTCAAGGTGTACTCACAGCTAGCTGAGGGACCCAGATATAGCACAGCACATCATACAGCCACTTACATTCCACCTCTGGATTACAGTACTGTAGAAATTTAAAAATTGTGCAGTCTTGAATTCGATGCTGACAACAAATTGGCAATGAATTTTCTGAAAAAAATTGTATTACAATTACAATATTGTAAACTTTCCATACCAATATATCACAAACTGCCAACACTTACATAGTAAAAACCCTACATATGAAAAGGGCACATGGCAAACATTACTTTGTTACCTCATGAATGGTTGATCAGATCTTTTTCAAAGATCTAGAAACACATCTTGTTCTGTTAATTGGGGTCAGTGTTTCCAAAAAATCTCCCTTAAGCCGCCTTTGTTCTTCAAAGAAAATTGCCGATTAAAGGCTAGATTCTTTCTTAGCGCCAAGGTCAGCTTATCCTTAGCCACAATCTGCAGCTTGTGCCCGACCTGCCATAATTATTTAAATAATGCTTGATCTTCCTACATTCCTTTGAACACTTCCCTTCAAAATGTATTTACACACCTGTTCCTTCCTTGACACTGTTACGAATCGCACAAGTACAGTGAAGACCTCTCCCTACCATTTACAGTTATCCTCAAGGTTTAATTACATCTGAAGAATATCCAATTTAAGACTTCCACGGTATCTGGTCCCCGTGACGCAGCCCTGACACGAAATACGGCCGTGTCGGGGTCCCTGTATTCCCACTATAAACCATGGTATTTTTTCAATGTACACCACTTATGTGTCTGTCTCTACATTAAAAGTCCTTCCCATTGAGATGTATTGACCAGTGATTGATGTCCGCCACGCATTAGTTACGTTGCAAATATTACACTAGACCTACAACACCACTATACCTCCTATCAGGAAAATAGAACAAACCAAGCTGCTATAGATCTCTGTACAGAAACTACATACTACTAAAATATCTCACCTTGGTCACACATGCAGAACACAGACAAACCTCAAACACAGACTAAAGAGACAAAATAAATAGAAACAAGCAGACAAACTCAACTTGAAACCACAACAAGCCAAACTCTGTATGCAGTGCAACAATGAAAAAACACAAATATCATCATGCCACATAAAACATAAAAATAAAACATCATAATAAAACCATACTCAAAGAAAGATTAAACATTTCAAAACAACTGCAACAAAAAAATCCAACAATTAAAAATTTGTATAAAAATTTTAAAAAATGTCCTAAGCACCAATAAAATATTTCAAAACAGCAGACACAACAAATATCACCCAATAATGAAAACAAAAAAATCCCTTTCACTTGAAACTTGGGAACTCTTCATTTCCAGTCATCCTGCGATTGTTATGAATTAGTGGGGGAAGAGGATGCAAAAACATACTTTTTTTCTCTCTCTCTCTCACATATATACACACTCTCCAAAATGCACAGGCTCACTTGCTCACACACACATGCTCTCTCTCTACCATATGCTTTCTCAAATACACATACAAACACACACACACACACACACACACATACATGCTCATTCATATACTTTTTTACACACAAAAATACTCTCTTTCTTTCTCCCTGGAACATATGGGCAACAGTAGCCTCCTACTTGAAATCATGCAATATCTCTCCCTCTCTCTTTCTCACACACGTACACACACACACAAACACACACACATATACACATACATGCACATATGCTTTCTGTCACTCAGACACATACACATGCTCTTAGGCTCGCTCTCTCTCTCACATACACTCTCATGCTCTCTCTCATACACCACACTCATGTTCTCTGTCTCACACACAGGCACACATGCACTCATGCTCTCTGTATCTCACACATGCACTTATGATCTTTGTCTCTCTTTCACACACAGGCACACATGCTCTCTTTCTTTCTCTCACACACAGCTGTCTGTCTCTCTTTCACAGACATGCACACTCATGTTCTTTTTCTCTCTCTCACACACATATGTACACATGCTCGCTGTTTCTTTCCCCAGAGTGTTCAGGGTACAGGGAGAAGCAACCTTCTTTCTTCAGCTCTGCAGACCCACTGACACAGCAGTCTCCTACTCAAGGTTTGCAGGCCCAGCAGAACCCCCTGCAGCCTCCCTGTGGGATGCACAGGTCTGATCAACATTTCAGTCACCAACAACTTGAGCTGCGAGGACCAGGCTGACAGAGCTGTAGCCCCTTCTCCTCAGGGCACGTGCCCAGCAGACACAGCAGCTGCCTCCTTCCCTCCTCAGGCTAAGCAGGCCCCACCGACACAGCTGTATTGCACCCTCCTCTTTAGCAGGAACTGAAACTCAGAGCCCTGAGCTTTGGACTCGGGTCAGGGGCCTTTGTGCCTGATACTAAGAATGCCCCTGTAGGTAATTGGTGCTGCTTAATTTAAAAAAAGCAAACAAACCTGGTAGGCCTAGTGGCCCAATCATTGCCCTCCCCAAAAGCTGTAAATCATGGGCCCTGCCAGGCTGAGCAACCTCCCCCCTTCCATCCTCAAGCCTCTCTGATGGATTTAAAGTTATCAAGCAGAAGGGCTCTGGGTCCAGCCTCCTCTGGTGTTAAGATTCATGGCTCGGCCCCGCAAGCCGCTGCACTTACCCCCAATGCCGCCATGAGCGTGCAGGCTCCAGCCTCCAAAGTGGCCTGATTGCCTGCCTCCTGGACCTGACCTCTTGTTTGGACCTGACCGTGATTGCCTGCCGCCTGGACCTGACTTCTTGTTCGGATCTGACCATGATTGCCTGCCGCCTGAACCTGACTTCTTGACTGGACCTGACCACTCTTTTCTGCTGCCTGCCCCAATCTCGGCCTGTCTCTGATTCTGTTAGTCTGCTGCCTGCCCTGACCCTGGCGTGCGATTGGACTCTTGCCATTGTCACTGCCCTGGGGACCTGCCTAAGTCACCCTGGCCACTTGTTATCTTTTCTGCTAGGAGTTAACAATTGTTACTGCGGATTGTTGCTGAGAGCAGTTAGCAATCTGTTGACGGAGCCGCTAGGAATTAGCAGTCTGTTAGGGTTTGCTCCTCCCAAGGGGAGGAGTCAGTAATCCTGTTGAGCTTTGCTCCCCCAGAGGGGAGGAGCTAGCAATCTGTTAGCGACTCTGCTAGGATTTGCAGTCTGTTGGCAAACTTTATAGAGTTGCTCCCCAGAGGGGAGAAGTCTGCAACCATATAAGATAGATCTGTTCTTCCAGAGAGGAGGAGTTAGTATCTGTTATGGATCTCCGCACAGAGTGGCAACCTGATATACGAGAGTTCCCCTACCAAGTAGCAATTGGTTATGATACAGTTCCTGAGGAAGGAGATGTTAGCAACAGTTGAGGGTTAGACTGTAAGTAGCAGTTTGTTGTACTCAGCTCTTGAAGTGTGAGAGATGAGCACTCTAATGTAGAATGGGGAATCCTTGGGCCGATGGCAGATGACAGCGCCCTCAGGAGGATATCATGAAAGGGACCACCGACCAGGCTGGAGTATGGAGAGAGACACAGATAGTTCTTTAGAACCACCAGAGGTGGCAGTAGTGAGCTGATGTGCCCGGCAGGGCTGAAGTCCTTCAGATCCTGGAACTTCTGTCTCCGGGTTTGCTGAGCTGTAGAGAGATACTCATAGATAGTGAGTAGACAGGGTATGCTGGATACATAACCAGAAGTAGATGATATACTCACATAGATTAATAAGAAGGCTCAGTAGCTGGAGAGAGTTAGGCCCTCGAGGAGCAAGTACCTTTTTCCAGGGACAGCTCTGAGAGAGCGATGGTAACTCACAGTTATCTATCTCTGTAATGGTTTCTTAGGCAATAGAGAATAGTTAGTATATTCAGGAACAGGAGCCTCTAGGCGAGTACTGGTTCCTATATGCAAACTGAAATAAGAACTCACAGCTTCTGAAATAGAAGAGAGTCATCGGAGGGTTTTAGGAACATGGGCCCTCGAGGAGCGAGTACTGGTTCCTATCTGTAATAATAACTCACGATCTCCGTACCCACGATAGCGTCTTAGACAAAAGAGAATCTTCAGAGTTCTAGGAACATGGGCCCTCGAGCAAGTACCGGTTCTTATATGCAACTGGAATAGAAACTCACAATGTTCATGTCTGCGATCGCTTCCAGGCAATAGGGAGTCTTCTGAGCGTTCAGGAACGTAGGCCCTCGAGGAGCGAGTACCGGATCCCGTCTTAGCAATCAGAAAACAGAGGAGACAGCGGGGCCCCCGAGGAGCGGGTACCCCTGGTAAGTTCGAGGAGGCAGAGCAGTGGAGAATGAAGCGGGTCGAGATGATTCCCGCAATCAATCCCTTGCAAGCTCCATTCGTAAGCGTAAGCAAAGACCTTTTATGTTGGAAGCGGATGACTTCACTACGGGGGAGACGCCCCTGAGGTTCGCGCCCTTGCTGGTACAAACTTTGGAGCGCACGCGCCCTACATCATCAGGAACATGGCGGATCCGCAGCGTCAGGCCAGCCCGGGAACTCCGGGAAGAAACAGCGAGGAGAAGCCGCAGCAGCAATTGTCCATCAGGCCCAAAGGGAGTCGCCTCAGAGGTAGAGAGGGTGGAGCAAGGGCACGAGCA
Source organism: Rhinatrema bivittatum (assembly GCF_901001135.1). NCBI lineage: Eukaryota > Metazoa > Chordata > Amphibia > Gymnophiona > Rhinatrematidae > Rhinatrema > Rhinatrema bivittatum. The sequence goes on from NC_042623.1 coordinate 61,238,306, forward strand.
AGCATGAATGCAACACTACCAGAACCCAAGGGCTCAACCTGCGGGGGAGATGGCTGGTATAGGTGAAGCTCAAACCTTTCCCACTTCAGGGCATGTTCTCCAGCTGCCAGAATAGGCCTCGTAGGGTCGTCTGTGAGGCTGCATCAACTATGCCTCAGAGCAAAGGGCTCACCCCCACGCCACCCTTCACATCTGGTGAATCGGGGGAGAGGCTTGGCTATATTCTTTTGAATATAGCTGGTTAAAGGCTAAGGTTATCCAGCCACATGAGGCCGGATCATTTTAGACCTGCTCTCAGCTAACTTATCAGAGTTAGCCAGATAAGTTATTTGGTTAACTCATCCCTATCCCAAAATGCCCTTACTAATTTGGCTAAATTTTAGCCAAATAATGAATTATCCAGCTAAAAGCAGGATAAGTAGTACCAAGGATATTCAAAACTCAGCAATTAGCCAGATAACTTACACATTATCCAGCTAAATGCCTTTGAATATCGGCCTCATTGTCTATCTGTGTTGAAATGCTTTTCTAGATACTTTTGATTATGACATTAAATAAATGTGCTTTTGTTTGCATGAATATTCTCTTTTAAGAGAAAATAAACCACCAGGAGAGATAGCCTGACACATGCAGATGTAATCGTATATTGCATATTCATAGCTTCTGTGTTATCACATCCTATCCCTCACCTTTCACATTCTCTAGCACACCTCAAATCTTCCTCACATTTCCATTGTTTATTTCACAACATTTCTTTTGGCCTAGTTTAGCTACATTTGTGAGGTGATTTTTCTGGGCTGAAAGTTAAGAGAAGAGAGTTATTTTGGCTTTGGCTTATACTGCTTAACTTCTTGATTAGTGAAAGAGTAGGGTGACGGAAGGACTTGAATTCCTAAACTAGGAACTGAAGTTGAAATGGAGGATTTAAAATACGACGATCAATAGCATTTTCACAATATGAATATGGAGGTTATTAGTCATGCTCTTGGCACCATTACCAATGTATTAAAATGTCTTGGTAGCATATTCAAATAATGGTAGGATATTTGGATAGAAAAGAGTAACTGTTTGAGACTTGAGGACTTAAATATGTATCCCCTAATTGAAAGGAGAGGCAAGCAGGATACAATAGAGACATTTAAATACCTGAAAAGTATTAGCCTCCGCTACCTGAAGTAATACTGTGTTTTGCTGCGCCACCTGCTGTTGGCTAACGTTCTGTAATTGCTGCTGGCCGGTAGTGAGGAGCTGGATCACCCGCTCCATTCCATTGCTCTTGTGCCGGTCCAAGTTACTTACCTCTCCGGGGAGAGGAGAGAGGACGATTAAACAAAAAAAAACAAAAACCCGCTGGCCTGTCCAGCCCTTGCTCACTCCTTGTCAGGTAGGGATAGCCCCCTTGGCTTATGCACAGACGCGGGTTGCAGCTGGGCCCCAGGAAAGAACTCCTCTGCAGAGGTTTTTTTTCTCCTTTTTGTGGCTTCAGGCCTTTGCCTGTATTTTATACTTCTGTGCTCTTCCCTTCTAGCTGCAACTTCTTCTTTCCCATCCTCTTTCTTTAGACAGGTTACACCCAATCAGCTTTTCACTTTCCTCTGGAGGCTTTGGGTTTTCTCTGTTTGCCAGGCTTAGAGAAAAAAAAAAAATCTCATGTGGTAGCTCTAGCAATGAATAGCTTGATAACAGCCACAAGAAACACCAAGTAGACTGGCTGTGACTTCAGTGCACTTTATTTACAGTGGATTTAATTCAAACAAATCAACAGCATGCTTTCACTTCATATTATTAACAATTCAGCTCACCTTTTTTTCAGGTATGCACAAACCTTTAGTTAGGGGAAGTCCTTGCAATCAGTAGCTCTCTCTTCTCTGCTTCCCAGAGGCTCTCCCAAGCTCTCTCTGCCCTCACAACGTAACCCCTGGCTAAAGGCAACTCGCCAGGACCAGAATCCCTTGCAGTGCTAATCCTTAAGGAGGGCCGGTCCAGCTACCTGTGACCAGTCTTTTAAAGTGATTTGAGGGAGTTTCGTATGGACTCCCTCACCAGATCCATATTCAAAAAACCACTGAATGGGTAAGGTATCCAGAACATTTTATCTGGATGTTCAGCAGTATTTATCCGGCTAAAGTGCTGCTGAATATATTTGGATAAAGTTATTTCAATAAGTTTATTATGTATTTATTAATTATAAGGGTTATTACTCACTCTTCTACTGGAGTACTCAGCACCAGATACAAAATTATCAAATAGTTTATATCCATGACAAAGAACGAAAACCTAAATAAAATAATATATGAATATGTAGGTGAAAAAGAGCATGATACATAAAGATACATGAATCAAAACCATGATATATGTGTTACGGGTTGGCCCCTCGAGCACCCACACTTACCGTTCGACGCCATCTGTGCCACCATGGCTGCCAAGTGAGGCCGTCACTTCCATGTGGCAGAGCAGCGCCATAGATGCTGCCATGCCTTGCACGGCCCAGACAACTCCAGTCCCTGCTGTTGCCCTGTAGCTTGAAAAATGCCATTGTCCAGACCACTTCTGTTTTCCTGTGCAGCCTTGAGCCGCCACTGACACTGCCTCTGCCTTTCATGTGGCTGTACACTGCCGTCGCAGTCTGGCCTTAGCAGCTGCTTCCATGGCAGGAGAGATGCCACTGGTCACCATATGGCAGAGAGATGCCGCGCTGCCTTTGGAATTTGAGGCCTAGAATGCCACCTAACGCCGCTACTGATCCTGTCCTCCCTAGGTGTGAGCATACCTCTGTCTGGAATTTTAAGGGTACCATAGCAGGAAAAGCTCCACGGCCCCTTCTGATGATGTCATTGCTTTGGGCCTTTAAAAGACTACTTCCTCCTTTGCTCAAGGCCTTCACAAGGATATCCTGTGGTTATTGGTCCTTCAAAGTCTCCTGTTTCTTGAAGTTTTCTTCTCCTGGTCTTCTGTGTCCAAGTCTTCATTCCTGAGTCCAAGTCTTCAGAATCCCGTCCAACTATTCACCGCTGGTTCAAGTCTTCAGAATCTTTTCCAACTTCCAAGTCCGTGTTTCTGAGTCCGAGTTCCTAGTTCCTGAGTCTGAGTTCCTGAGTCTGAGTTCCAAATCCAAGTTCCTAAGTCTGAGTTCCTAGTCTGAGTTCCTGAGTCTGATCAAAAGTCTGAATTCTGAATCCTGAGTCCGAAGTCTGAGTCTGTTCCTGAGACTGAGTTCCAAATCCAAGTTCATGAGTTCATGAGTCTTTTCCATGGTCTCTGGAGTTCTTTTTCCAGCTACCTACCTGTTCCAAATCCTGAGACCTCGTCTTGTTCCATCCAGCCATGTTCCTGTTTCAAGCCATGTCAAAGTCTTCAGTGTTATATCCAAGTCTCCAGCATCTTGTCCATGTCTCCAGAGTCTGTCCGGCCTCCAGAGTCTTGTCCGGCCTCCATCTGTCCTCACACTCGAACTGCTTGTCTGGCCTCCGTCTGTCCTCATGCTCAAACTGCTTTGAAGTGGCATAGGTTGCTGGCTCTCAGTTACTGGAGCATGTTGGATGTCCAAATGTTCCTGTTCCAAGCCAAGAATATTCCTGTTCCAAGTCAAGAGTTTCTTGTTTGAGCCAGCCCATGCCCTGATGCACTCACCCACCAGCAGTGTGAACCACAGCAAGCCCTGGGGTTGTGTCGGTCACGTTGCGACACAGGGGCTCACACCCTTGAGTGCCCATCCATGCTCACAACAATATGATACATAAACATAGCATACTTACACAGAAACCAATGTTGACAATAGTGGAGCCTAGGGAAACAGTCTAGGGGCAAGGGAAGTCAGAGGTACAGAAGTAGGTGGTAATATTTTAAATTATCCCATGGGGATATTGCTGGTTAAGAAGGGTAGGCTTGGTGAAAGAGCTAGGTCTTTCCCATATGGTAGAATGCTATATATTGGTTGCTAGTCTGGTCTATGCTGGGAGAGAGATCCAGAGCCTGGGGATGAAAAGAAGGTGCACATACAAGTTCATGCCAGCCTGGAATCATTACGAGCAGGGAGCTATAGGAGGTCCTTTTTTCAGATTATAGTCTGTGAGACGGATTATAGGGAGACAGATGATCCTTCAGATAGATTGTCTTGGGTTTTTTTTTTATAATTTAAAGGCAATACAGAAGGTTTGAATTGGGCCTAGTAATGTGTTGGAAACCAGTGTTGATTCAGGAGGATTGGGATAATATAGCCTCTGGGTGCAGCCAAATAATATCCATGCTGCAGCAGTCTGCACTAGCTGTGGATGGTTTAGGATTTTTTGTGGGATACGCATGTGTAGAGCATTGCAGTAGTCTAGTCAGAATAAGACAAATGCATATATGAGCATGATCAAATTGTCTCTCTCCAAATATAGTTTTATTTACTTTAGTTGCTGGAGGTGGTAGAAGACACTCCTAAAAACTGTGGTGATTTGGGATTCCTTGTTTAATATGGAGTCCTAAAAGCACATGCATTTGGGATGTCCTCCATCATCTTCAATGCAAACTTCCAGATGATGCTTGTATCTTGGATAGATGCTGTCAATGTGAGATAACATATCAAGTTTAAAAATTATCGTACTGACGTATTTGAAGCACATGACCAGATTTTATTTAATGAATAAAATAAGATAACATAACATGGATCATTCTGGAGAGAACAAAATATCAGTAGTATAAGAATTCCATATCAGAATTCAAACCACTGGGGTAAACAGTATCAAAAATCCAAAGCTGCTCCTTTTCGGCTAGCAATTCAGGCAAATTGTCATTCCTATGATGTGACTGAAAACAATCAATCACAATCCAGAAAAATTCTTCAAAAGGATATTGATTACTAATGTAATGGGATACCATGGAAGCCATTAATTATCCCATAGAAATACAACTCCAGTGCTCAATCAAGTGCATTTGACTTGCATTTAGTTTTGTCAATGTAAAAAAATGGGCATAGATATTGCATTATGTATATGACATTCAATAAGAACATAAGAAATTGCCATACTGGGTCAGACCAAGGATCCATCAAGCCCAGCATTCTGTTTCCAACAATGGCCAATCCAGGCTACAAGTACCTAGCAAGTACCCAAAAACTAAGTATATCCCACGCTACTGATGCTAGTAATAGCAGTGGCTATTTTCTAAGTCAACTTGATTAATTGCAGGTAATGGACTTCTCCTTCAAGAACATATCCAAACCTTTTTTAATCCCAGCTACGCTAACTGCATTAACCACATCTCCTGGCAACAAATTCCA